>NW_027223334.1:3417314-3506482 GCF_030449975.1 Polyergus mexicanus
AAGAAAAAAAAAGAATACGAGAACACGAAATGGTGATGCCTACAAATAATCATCTTTTTCTTTTATCAGAAATGCAGGTCCATTGATTATATAATATTGTTAATAAAAATATTGGTAAAAATATGTCTGCAAAAATATCATTAAACAAGATAGATCATCATACATTCATGCAAAAATGTCTGAATACAGACCATTTCTTATTGTTATTATATCTCTTGCTTTCCAAATCTGTTAAACAATTGCTTGTTTCCTTTTCATAGCGTGCAATATTAAATGCCGTAGAGATGGATAAGCAAATGCTGCTAATGATGCAGATACTTTTGAGCCCGTAATAATACAATGCAAACGCTTCTTTTCCTGTAAGTATGATAGAAAAGAATTTTTATATATCACTATTACTATTTCTTAAATATACATGCGGCGTTAATAGAATCTGTAAGAACATCTATTTACTATCGAACCAGCAATGTCCTTTGCGAAATTCTGGTCGCAAAATTTCCGGTAAATTTTCGGAAACCAAATCCATAATGACACTAATAATAGCGAAGCTAAAGGGTAAACCCCACGCAAAAATCGCATAAAATACCAACTTTCTGTTTTCTCGTTGTCTGACGTTTCTTTGTAACGAACAAAATCCTCTGCAAAACACAATTTATACATTGTATTTAGTCGAAAATAGGTATAGAAATCACAATGTAAATACGTTAAAATAGTGTTTGCTTTCTCAAAAATCCGTTCTACAAAAATACACCCTATATACAGAGTGTCCTAAAACTACCGTACTTTCTCTTAATGGCAGATTCCTTAGAACATTTCAAGATGAAAATACTAATACAAAAATATCAAGGCTATAATAGTTTTTAAACGGGAAGCGATTATATTTTATGAATGACAAGGCTGAAATTTTGCATGCTCAGGCTTGTCGAAATGACAAGTGAAAAAAGTGCTTCTATGAATGGAGCGCATTTTTTATGATATGATTATCGTATAAATTTACAATAGCATTGTCATTATATGTTTTCCCGCTTCTCTATGTATTGGATTAGTACATTCTTTTTACGAATAATGGATGCAAGAAGACATCACAAAAATGATTCAAGTAAAAATTTGCGCCATGTTTCAACTTCAACTGTCATAGATTAATTTTACCATGAAGGTGTCTACTATTTCGCCGTGCCTGAGCGCGCGAAATCTCAGCCTTGCCATTCGTAAAATATAATAGCTTCCTCTTTAAAAACTATTATGGCCTCGTCTTGAAATGTTTTAAGAAATCTATTATTAAAAGAAAGTACGGTAGTTTTAAAATACCCTGTATATAGGGTGTATACAGGGTCCGTATCATTTTTTATGAAAACTACGTATTTTCGAGAAAACTGTTTCATACAAAAGCTGTAAGGTTTCAAGTAACCCGTTACGAAGCAATATTAGTATGGCCTTGAAGAGTATTGTTAAGATCATGTAAACATCACTTTAAAATTTTTAAATGGAAATCCGAATTTTTTATTGCATATTCGTATAGCCTATTTCAAGAGCTTTTCAAAACACTATAATAAAGTATTTTTTCATTAAGCATTTTTCGAGTTATTTTATATCTTAATCTGACATATTTTGATACAAAAAATAAAATATCTTGTAAAATATTTAGGGTAAATTTGCATATTAAGTTACACTTCACCAATGACTTTGATCTTGACATATATTGTCAAGGACATGACCCTGAGTAACTTTTCCTTATAACTTAACCGGCGGTATCTTATAGTTTCTAAGATATTTAAACTTAACATTTGGGTAATAATATACAGACAGAGAAACAGTCCATCCCACAATTGTTGCATGAATGAGAAAGTATATGCGTAGACACAGTGGGTTCCGCCCTCTCTACGGGGGGGCTCCACTTCCGGAAGATATAACCTAACCCAAATTGATTTCTAATTTAAAACTAAAATTTGGTTTGGGTTAGGTTATATCTCTCGGAAGTGAAGCCCCCCCGTAGGGGAGGCGGAACTCACTGTGTGCACACATATATTTTATAAAGCAAAGCGAAGTCCGCCCTACAATTGTTGTGTGGATGGGAAAGTATGTAATAATGCACCCCCCATTGTTACTCGGTACGTAGACCAGCCGAAAGTCTGCCGCCCGGCGCACACCAGCCAGGCAGTAGCAGGAGCTCTTAGCGCCCTTTTTAAATACCTTTGCAATACGAACACGATAACGGAGATACCGCACAGCCGTTATACGGCTGCCATTACGGCCCGAACTCTGAGTACCATTGAACGCCTCCGAAAAGTACCAAGCGCTCCGATACCGAAACGCCGTGTCGTTTTCCCGCCGCGGGGTAGCGGCGCGCACCGCTAATTACCGATTTCGAAAACAACGTGTCGTTGCCCCCACCAGAATAAGCGACGCAGTTACCGTTAAGCGTTCGGTATAAAAAGGCTGCCGGATTACATCTTAGCACCAGATCGGTACTTGAATCCGCTCGAGCAGTACGTTCCGAGATACTATACCAGATCCGATCCTAGAATTTACAGAAAACGATGGAACGTGAGGTTGACGTATTCGCAGCCTCCGCCGAGCATTCTCGGTTTCTTCGTCGCCTGCGACTCCTCACGCAACTTCCGACCAACTCGACGAGAGCGGAGTGTTGGCCATTCTCCTAGATTACGGTCTACTATCCGACCGCTCCAGCTAAACGGACCGTGGGTCTGCGAGTTCGCTGCCTCGTCGAGACTTCTCGACTCCAACGAGCTATCCTCGACTCCGCGTACGGAAGCAGGGACTCTCCATCCGGCGGAGAGTTCTCCGCCAGATCGAGAGTACTCGATCTCCGATCGCCTCCCCCCATACATTTGGGAATACGCGGATAACGCGGCAACGATCGCCACGGTTTTACCGTACTCGCAAAAATAATAATCGCACCGAAATACCTATTGCATATCACTACATTGTATTCCGCGCGCCGTCAAAATAAATATGGCCTTACCGTACACGCGTCCACGATTTCGATACATCGAAACTAACGCTGGAATAACTAGCGCAAATTCATTGTCACTCGCTCCTGATATACCGTGCCGATTTATCACGCAATTATTATAGCGCACCGAATATCTTTCGCACTCACATTATTACTCGCGCTCTGTCATCCGTCGGGAACCCGCTTCGCGGGATATAACACAATTATATTTTGACCACAGTCGGAAGAGATAAAATAAATAGACTTAATTATACACAACGTCTACCGTATGTCTCACCCTTTCCCGAGCCTTGATCCCGACCGAGCTAATCCGTGCGCTCGCGAAAGCGGACCTGTTACAAATATATGCGTGGACGCAGTGAGCTCCACTATAAAAAAGCTAAACACATAGGTTTGCGTTGAATCTCGCTTTGCGTGGAAAGTAAAAAAACCCAAGCTTTGTCTCTGGAAATGTAAAGAAATATTTTTTTTACATCTGATCTACGTAAATACAATGTAAACTTTATTTTTCTTTATTTTATAATAGAAAAATTATTTAAATTGTGAAATCATAACTTTAAATATCTCAGAACTAACAGAGACCGCCGGTTAAGTTATAAGGAAAAGTTACTCAGGGTCATGAGTAGTATAGGGGCCACTATAGTGAGACACAACAAACCCCCACTCCTCGGCCACTGGCGCCGACCCCCTGCTGTGCCTGTCTGGGGCCCTCCCCCCTAAGGATGTCTGTGGAAAAAAAGAGTGGAGGGGACTCGTGGACGTCTACGAGGCAATTTTCCCTTTAAATTTTTTATTTTTTATTTTTTTTATTTTTTTTATTTTTTATTTTTTTTCGGACGCGTGAACATGCTCGGGCTCGAACCTGGGTCCTCCGCGTTTCCAGACAGGGTCCTAGTATGCTGGGCTAGCTGAAATCTTATTAGAATAAGGCTTAGATGTAGTATTTGTAGAGAGTAGCCCTCCGACATAGGGGACCCAGCGCTCTGATTGGCTTAACTATAGTGGCCGGCAGTTTGATTGGATGAGGAGCATTGTTTCTGAGTGAGAGGGAAAAACGCGGCAAAATAACACGTGTGT
The DNA here is from genome assembly GCF_030449975.1 of Polyergus mexicanus. Classification (NCBI taxonomy): domain Eukaryota; kingdom Metazoa; phylum Arthropoda; class Insecta; order Hymenoptera; family Formicidae; genus Polyergus; species Polyergus mexicanus. The sequence goes on from NW_027223334.1 coordinate 3,421,366, forward strand.
AAGAATCGGCAAGATGGCGGCCGCCGAGAATGGTGACGTCACGAGAATAGAAGGGGTCGTAAAAAGCAAGTCTGTGCAGGTAGCGATTACGAAGGTTTTAGAGCTTCATGACGGCGCTTAGACGAGGAGAGAAAGGATAGGAAAATAGTAAATGTTTTTATATAAGCGATTTAAAATAAAAATTTTTTATTAAATATTATACTTATGTTTAAATGTAAATAATAATTTCGCAATGTACAAAATTTCTTATGTGACGGAAAACATGTAAATTCGCTACTATATACATCGATAAAAACGAGAGTCGAGAAAGATTAGCGTTCTATTATATACCCGTATGGTAACGAACAATGACTATCGATAAATCTACGTTTTAGTAATACAGGTTCGCATACTTTAGTTTCGTCCCGTGTTACGATCTCATGAAACGCGGTGCGACGAATTGCTCTAAAACGTAGATTTATCGATGTTCCTGCCAATTCTTTTTCGTTCTCTTCATTTTCTCGTACTCTCTCTTTATTTAGCAATAAATTCCTAATACTATTAAAATTGACTAACCGCGAATTTTCGTAATTTAGGGTTATGCCTTTAACTTTACATGCCTCGTGCGTTCGACCGTCTGGTGAGCGTACAACATATGCATAAAATTTCGGACCACCGGACACGAACGCCTCGATATAGCTACCGCTCCCGTAGCTCTCGAGTTCATCGGTCATGTCGCCTAGAAAATTCCCCGTACGGGGTTCATACTCGTTCGGATCACCGCTGCTCACGTAAATACATGAATCCGTATCGTAATACAAAACGCGACGATCTAATCGCTCTAAATACGAATATAGCGTTAAACGAGCTTGTGCCGTCGTATACGCCGCTATCACGACATTAGTTAGCGGGGAGGAAACAACAGCTTCTTGTCGCAATCGCCATGAAACATATATTACCTCATCATTTACGGGTAATATGTCGGTTATTTCATGCTCGGCACTTGTCAGTAAGGCTATAAAACGTTGCGGCGTTCTCACGACCTCGGTATTAGGTAAGTTGGACCGCTGACCAAATTTGCCCCAAAAAGAATTTAAACACAGTTTCGCGACAGAACGTAAGCCGGGATTCCGAGCGACGTTACGTTTATCAAGAACGATACCTTCGGTTTTCTCATACTCCCGCAGATATCTTTCTTTAGCATCGTCGTCGTTTTCCCCGCATTCGCTCGGCCATCCGCTGGCTTCTTGTTTAAGTTGCAAAAATGTATTTATATACTCGGCGAACAATCCACCTTGACGGGTCGTATGATCGAATTGACTAACTTTATATTGCCAAATCTCACTTACAGCCGTCACGTGATAGCCCTTTTCGACGGCCTTGCGTAATTCGCAGGACACCCACGTACCCTCGAATTCGCGTTCCTTAGCATCGTTGTGCGTACAGGCCGATTGCGACAATGTTTCACAGCAACTGCGACATAATGCAAAAAGCAATTTTCCCTGCGTGCGATATGGGAGTACAGGATGAAATAAATCACGTGGCGGTAGTACTTTGCACCGTATGAGACCTTCGAACGTATTAAAATTATAATTCGGTGCCCTCCCGATTAATGCGGAACATTCCTCGCCGACATAAATATCAGGATGACCGATCGGGAAAGCACCTGTTTTTAAAACATATGGGTATAAGGAGCATACGTCCACGTAACGTATTTTTTCCATACCTGTAACCTCATAGCGCGTCACAATATTTCCCGTGCGTCCACCGAAAAATGCATCGCGCGGATCGAGCGGAGGCGTTTCCACCATCGGATGGTTCTCGAGATATTCACGCATTTCGCGACTATCTCGCATATCGCGATCGAAAGAGCACTCCCACTTTTCTATCACAAAGTATTTCCGTTGTCGAAGTCTCCACGAGATTGCGAGAGTTCGCTCGTAACGTGAGTCAATCGTATCCTTGCAATCCGATGTAGAAAGTGGTCTATCGCGATTCATAGGAAAGCAAGACGGACATCCGTGCCAAAAACATCCGTGAAATTGTAGCACATGACGTTGAGGCGTCTCTGTATCAGGCGTTTCGTAATATCCATCGACGAGCGTGCCGTCGATTGTACGATATTCGCGCGAGCGCCCTGCGTGGTTTATAGAATGTCCGAGCTCGCGTTCCTTCCATATCAACCACTGCAGAGCTTTACGGGAATGATTGGTTGCTTTTCTGTATCCGCCAGTTGGAATGACGCCTATCGTATTTTGTTGCAAAAAGTTTTTCCGAAAAACAGTCATACACGTCGAAGCAATTGTCGTGCATTCCTCGAACGGACATACATTTCCACGAACAATAAAAATTTTTCTGAACGCCATACACGCTTGTCGAAGAATATCAACGTCGGTACGACAATAACGAATGATCTCACGTTGAAAATCGAACACGGTGTTTTTTTGTCGCATATCAGCATGCCATACAAGAAAGCGTTCGCGCTCTTCCGATTTCATTGTCTCCGGAGAATAATAATGAGCGTCAGGCAAGGGGCCGACATATGACTGATTTTCGACAGTGTTAAACAAATGCGGAAAAATGCCTTTATCCGACGTATCCTGTAATCCGAAAGCCTTCGGTAACTCGGATAAGCGCATCGGCATATAATTAACACTGTCGATGAATTTCGTATGTCCTACCGTTAACACCACGATCTTTGTGCCGTTTAATATTAATTTAGGTTCTAAGTTATTACGATTTTCAACAATATACTTTAAAATAAATTGCGCGTCGAACGCTTTCGCATTATGTGCTATGCAGATGATCTGCTTGAAGTATTTTGTCGTACGCGTTGCAAAATCGACGAATTGTTTCACAGGATCATGACGAAATACGAACTCTCGCACCCCGCACCATCGGCACCTCGCGGACAAATTATTTTCTTTCGCGCACGCTTCGCAAATTTGTTGTGCCACGCAAAGAGTGGGAACGTGTTTCTTTACGTTCGACGTACCTTCGAGTGACTCGTCTTGTCGCGTTTCAAAATCGTAAAATACGAATGCTACACGCTCTTTTTTGCTCGTACATGCACGATCGTTTGCCACTTTACCGTCAAATTCTGTGCTCTCTTCTGTGCTTCGCGTAACTGTCATCGCTGGAGCCATTGTCGATGATGAAGACGACGGTACGGTAGAGGAATCATTATCACGTCGAAGAGGCTGCATGTAGCACAAATGATTCTCAGGCTTTGGTGAACGGCATAATTTGCAGTAAGAAACACCGCATTCGTGTCTCGCACCAAATTTAACGATGCGTCCGCATCCGTCGCAAAATCGCACGACATTGCAGATACTTTCAGTTGATTTACCGTCGTACGATTTTACGCTGCGATGACGCTCGAAACACTTCTTACCGAAAAATGCCCGATTACACACGTTGCATTTTATACTTTCGGACTGCTTACACGACGGCACAGTGAAACACCGCGGACATTTATTTGGACAGCGATGACCCGTTTTATCGTTCCGATAACCTATATTACACGGCTCGCAATAATTCCTACAACCCACAGCGGCATTTAAATTTATAATAGGGTTATAATGGCGTAAACGCTCATAATACATTATATTTAAGCGTAACGAGGGTTCACGGTCGAGAGAAGCAAGTAGCGCGATACCGTCGTACATCGGTTTCTCACCGCGCCCGAAAGTACTGAAATTATAAACTACAATTGCGATATTATCAGCTGCGAGATATCGTTGAAAGCGATCGATTTCCGGAATTCCACATCCCTCTTCAGTTATCGTAACACCAGCGTTCCTAGTTAATTGTAATGCGAACTCACGCTGAAGCGGGGAATGCGGGTGTCTTATATTATTCCATTTTTCATGTAACGCACCCGTACGTAAGTTACCGCGTTCGCAGTAAATTCGCGCTACTACGAGAGCGCGCGGAAAACATAAATTGTCGGAATTATTTATTGTTACTATTGAGCGCTTCACAACGTCTTCGTTTGTTAATTTAACACGTCCGCGACCCGAAGGAACTGTGATATTAAAAACACGAATGTTAAAGTGTTCCGCGATATCGAGTCCCCCAGCACTCTGCGCTACTGAACTCACGAGTTTCCAGATATCATCATACGATATGTCTCTAGCCAGACGAAAGGATAATCCAGCAGGGCCCTGAGATAAATTCGGAGAATGGAAAGTCATCCCCGCATAATCTCCCGGTTCGCATAAATTTAAAACATACGCGTGAATTTCGCGAAACGCATTTTCTAATGTGTGATAAATATTCGAGCCTTCGCGTATCGGTCGTATCGCGAAACTCGCTTCTCTCCCGATTATGCCGAACCTCCTAAATTGCCGCATATTTTCCGTCAATAAATCTACGTAATTAAAATTAATAACGCCGACCTCATGACGTTGCTGTTCCTCCGCCACCTCCGGCTCTTCTTCACCATCTTCGGTCTCCGACGAGGGATTACAGCGTTCTTCGCCGACGACTTCCTCTTCATTCTCATCCTCATCGGTTACTCCCTCGTTATTACAGAGTTGCGTTACTCGTTCTTCAGGAGTCGCTTCTTCATTTTGGCCACCACCACCACCTCTCTGCACTGTCGAAACAAAAGAAAAATTTAATTATAAATAAAATAAAAATTACATCTACGTTATTTTTATTCTTTTCAAAATTTTGTATCTCACCAGGTGATGCCGTGATATCAGCTTCGCTATCGTTTTCGGCAGAACGTGCTCTTCCTAAAATTTAATATTTTATCAATCAATATTGAATATAGAAACAGTATATAAAGATTAATATTTTTATTTTATTTTTATGCGAAACTTACTCAAAGTTCCTGTTTCGAGCTCTTCTTCAGCCGGACGTTTTCGAAGCTGAGAGGGAGGCTCTCGCCCATCAGTCGCAGACGTGTTGCGATCTACAAATTATGATTTTGAAAATTTTAGTTAATTCCTGTCTATCGTATTCGATTACAATACAATTGTACAATATAAATAAAAACATTTTGCTTACCGTTTAAGCGGTTTCCACGATGGTTTGATAGCAGGAAGGCTATAAGGCCGTCTGCATCCTCCTCCTCGTGGTCAAATGCCTCGCGCATTTCTATTATTTCACCCGCGATATGCAACAACTCGGCATAATTGCCAAAATAGCCTAGTCTATATAGCACAGCGAGTATAGTATTCGAACTAGCACACGCAAATGCCCGAAAAACTGAATAATTTATTTCTGCCGATTCGTCCGATAACACTGATAAATAGCGCTCGCTATTTATCGCAGGCGACAAATTCGAGCCTATAATTATGCATTTACCTAATAGCTCTTTAAGTCCAGCCATTTTTGCCACTTGCTCGCGAAATACACGATATCTCTATTTTCCACGGAACGACTCGCGTTACTTCGAATGATGTCGAACTCGAAATTACCTTTTTTACTTCGGCACGGAGAATTTATTTAAACACATATCCCCACTTTTTTCCAAAAAGGAAAAGTCTTTGAAAGATTTAAAATTTTTCCTTTCTAGGTAGTTAGATTAGATTAGTTCGAAGAAAACAAAAGAACGCCGGCAAAAGAACGTCGACAAAAAGAATCCCTGTTTTCCAAAAAGCCGATAAAGTAGACAAAAAAATATTTTATTTTTTATCACGTTACTATCTTATTTACTTACTTTTATTACTTTTGTTATAGCGATCCTAAAGTAAAAGCTTTGTAGCGATAAACGTTTTTAAAAATTTTCGTAGAAGAGACGGGATTATGTCGATTAGAAAATTATTCCTTTATAAAATTTTTACAATATAATCTCTTACAATACAATCTATAAAAATTTATTACACAGACGATAAACATTTATTTACGCTTTATAACATATTGTAAATGTATTTAGAGAAAAAAAAAAGTTTAGAGAAAAATTTTTCTCTTGTAACGAATCTAATTTCTAGATGATTCTAGATGTTTTTTCGCGTAATTTTTAGTCAGTTGAACAAGATTGAACATGAAAAATCACGATTTTTCCTGTTATTTAATTGTCTATACAAACTTTTCCCCCACTTTTCTTTATATTTCGATATATAAGTAGCGCGAGAAGATGTAAATCCTTCATTCGAGTTTCCCCGTACGAAGTCTTCATTTCGGCTGCGTTACAAGAATTCGGCATTGTTTTGCCTGGTGTTCTCTCAGTTTTATTCAAAAAGTAATAACAATGGCTGCCGCGAAAGAAGTTTCCAGTGATCAAAAAAATCTAACCGATTTTGTTAAATCTACGCACGTTTGCGATATTAGCAAATCGGACAGCAAGTTCGACAACGATAGAAGAAACGAACAGCGATACTTATTACTATCGACAACGTATGCCCTTAATTCATCGTGTACTAAGAAGCTACATGTGGGCTTGCAAGCAACAAACGAAGGTTATTTCGCGCCAATTGTTAAATTAACGGGTAATTATGCGGACGGAATTTGTCTCGATGCCGTCACCTGGCAACAATTTCAGCTCAACATGGAACAGATAGGACTGTACTTGAGTGAGAATCAAAAAACCAAACCAAGTCCGATTATCATCAACAATATTTCCATCGGCTTCACCACCGCTTACGGGACGCGGGCTGTGATAGTGACTTACAAGGAAAATGTGGAACAAACCGCGAGTAATGGAGAGACGGAGGAGCAAGCGCAGCCGCCCTTGAAGAAACGAAAAACCCACAGCGTCGCTATTGTGATGCAGAAAGCAACTTTTCTCGGCATGGAAAATATTACAAGATGTGTGGATGCTCGATTGTCACAGCTAGTTTCCATCACTGACGCCGTCAACACCTGCGCCAATTACTTAACGAACGAGATAGAATTAAAACTCCCAACGACTTACATAAATCGTGAAATTATAAAACTCATGGTTAGTGATAATTTTCAAGAAATTGAACGCAATGTACAAACGCAAATAAGAGATTTAACCTTTTTAGATGTATATTTCAATATTGTATTTGAAGAATTACTTTCGCTCGGCTTTAATGAAATTGTACGTATAATTTTAAATCGTAATTGTTAATTTTATAAAAATAAAAAATAAAAAATTATTATCAATAAATATGAAATTTTTCCCACCTTAAAAATCACAGACTATATTTTTCCTTTACCTTTCTCTAATATTTCCTTTACTTTTTTACTTTGCGCATAGAACATTCTATCAAAAATAATATCAAATGTTAGTTGAACGCTAAACGAGCAACTTATTTCTAACTTAAGCGTTCACAGAGCACCGTTTATAAGCTCGTAAGCAACGGTGCTCAAAAAACGCTGAAGCGAGCGCGTTCCCGCGAATACGCTTATTAGCATCGTTCCCGCGGCTACTTATCAGCTAATCGACCGCGGTGCTTTCCGCTCGTTCACGTGCCGGGAAACGCTAGCGCGAGCATGCGGCCGCCGCGGTGGGCCTTCCGGAGCGCGGATAAGCTTATTACTCTCAACATATATCTGCATATTAAACATATTCGATGCACGTATTTTTGTTATTGTTATTAAATATTCCTGATTACTTTTTTATTTATGAGAGCGCGCGTAAACGACAAATCGTTCATTTCGCAAAATGGATGTACGGTGGAAACATCCTTGGACGTCGATCGTCTGCGGGCCTACGGGGTGTGGAAAAACAATTTTCGTGAAAACGTTTCTTCGTCATTTATCCGTCATGTCGGATGTTCGATTCGAGAGAATTTTATTTTATTACGCCGAGTGGCAAGATGCGTATCAGCGTTTACAATGCGACGCGCGTGAAAAAGAAGAAGAAGAAGAAGAGAAAAGAACACAAAAAACCGGTTACGATAATAATGCTATGATAAAATCGAAGAAAAATATCATCGAATTTCGCGAGGGGTTACCGCGTCCGGAAGATTATTCCAACGATGCGCTTTCGCCAAAATTAATAATAATCGACGATCTTATGAGGGAATCTTCGTCGTGCGACGCTATCGTAGATCTGTTTACCAAAGGAAGTCATCATAAAAATCTCAGTGTTATACTCATCTCACAAAATCTCTTTCATCAAGGGCGCGGGCAGCGTGACATATCTCTCAACGCGAATTACATAGTAGTTTTCAAAAATCCACGCGATCGCGCTCAAATACGTCATCTAGCGCGCCAGGTATATCCCGATGATCCAAAATTTATGGAAGAAGCCTACTATGACGCTACATCGAGACCTCACGGGTATTTATTGCTCGATTTGAAACAATCGACTCCAGACGAATATCGCTTTCGTACGTGTATCTTTCCCGACGATACGCTGCATTACGCTTACATTCCGCGCAGATCGAACAATAGAAGTGGGGGCGTATAAAGGTTAAAATTCCCGTTCGCAACTTGTCAGTCGTGTAATTACAGCGTAATGGTGAAAAAAGAAGATCCCGATAAAAAGCTGACGTCATCGAATAGTGCAATAAAGCATGCTAGACGGTCTATCGGAGAGAGAAACATATGTCTTTTAAAAACTTTGTGTCATTTGAAAAAAAATCAAAGAACAGCATTCTTACGTGCCGCTGACAATAAACTCATAAAGTGCATTCAAGAGTGCATTTTCAATACGTTAAAAGGTAACGTACCGCTTCGTTGTAGCGATAAAAAGCGATTAGCCAAACATAAAACGGCCCTACGGCGTGTTGCGGCAAAACAAGGTAATTGGAAGACTAAAAGAAAATTGTTAGTACAACAAGGTGGATTTTTACCCTATCTTATCGGACCTATACTAGGGGCTATATTATCTCGGATTATCGGCGAATGAAAAGAAAAATACAATCCTATACAGCCCATACATTCTAGGAAAGATAATAAAAAAAGGAAAGTGTTATCAGCTGTATTTTGAACAATGGAGAGAGCTAAGAAAATGGTTTTGATATCTACCGAAAATCTTGAGAGAATGCAGCGAATGCAACAGCAACCGGAAATGACATCTATTGCTATGACTGATAACTCGTCGAAGAAAAATACTGGAATATCAAATGCGGAAAATGTAAATAATAATAATAATTCAGTACGAACACCGGGAACAGCTTTATCGCGACTCGATGCGGAGATGTGGCGTATTCTCAACCTCACGACTCCTGTCGACGAGGACAAAAGATGGAAATTGTATAAGGAAGTATTCCAACGCTATCTTCACTTTGCTCGGGAAGCTAAAAAACGCTTACGCGAGGATGAGCAGGATAACGACGAGGACATTAATGACGAGCAGAACGAAGCCACGAATTTGGATATCGACGATAACGAATTTATGGAAACGTCAGCTTTAATTAGCAGCGACCGCGGTGACGGGAGCGCTAGTAGTAGTAGCAGTAGTTTCGGGAAAAAACGCGCGCAATCGGCTGAAATGATCAAAAAAATACTCGGTAGTGTACCGAAATCTTATCGTGACAAAGCGCGTGCGATATTAAAATACTTGATCGATATTCCGACATCTAAGATTAGCTGGGATAGACGAGGACTCGTAACTATAGACGGCGCCGTCGTAACGGGTTCGAATATCGCGGAACTTATAAACGACGCGATACGCGAGAGAAAAACATTTAAAGCAACCGGAAGAATTCAGTTTGCTCGATTACTGCACGACATAGGTACTCCTTCCAATCTCATAGGAAATAATGATTTATTATATACGTTCGTCCGATCTCATCGTATTAAAAACGTGGTTCCGCGCGGAAGTTCCACTCCGAAAACTTCGACCGAGCGTTCAAAGTCGTACAGCCGTAAGGTAGACGAAACGAGCGAAGGAGATACGCTATTTGTATCCGCCGACGAGGACGAAGACGACAAAACATTAACGAGCTACGCAGATTCTCCGACAAAGAAAAGAAAAGGATTGCTCGACTGGAGCAAACTCGAATGATGGAGCTCGAAAAATTGTATTACAATCCCTCGCACTATGCCGGCTATTCGGCGACGACCAATTTATCGCGAGCCGCTAAACCGAAATTCACACGTAACGAGGTCATCGATTGGCTTAAATCGCAAGACGCATACACGTTACATCGTCCGGTACGTCGAAAATTTCCACGCTTACATTATAACGTGACAAATATCGATGACTTATGGGAGGCCGATTTGATCGATATTCGTAATCTCAAGAGTTATAATGACGGTTATTCATATCTATTAACGGTTATCGATGTGCTTAGTAAATTCGTTTGGGTAGAGCCTTTACGCGACAAAACAGGCGCCTGCGTGGTAAAAGCCTTTAAACGCATATTCTCGAGAAACAAAGAGCGCCTACCCGTATACCTGCAGACCGACAAAGGTAAAGAATTTATTGCTCAGCAAGTACAAAATTTCTTAAAAGAAAAAGATATTCGATTTCGTGTAGCGCGTAATCCTGATATTAAAGCAGCTATAGTGGAACGCTTTAATAGAACGCTCAAGGAACGGATGTGGCGATATTTTACGCACAAAAATACGCGACGCTACATCGATGTTTTGCAGGATATCGTTCGCGCTTACAATCATACTCGGCATTCCACCATCAAAATGCAACCTGCAGTCGTTACGAGGGAAAATGCGCGAAGCGCTCGTGAAAATATGAATCGTCGTTGGAACGACAACGGCGATGGGGCGAAGAAAAAGAATCGCGGACAAAAGCCTAAATATAACGTGGGCGATTTCGTACGTGTCAGTAGAGCAAAAGTAGCCTTTGAGAAAGGATACGAGGCAAAGTGGAGCGAAGAAATATTTCGAATTCACCGTGTTCTCGAATGGAGAAAACCGCACGTATACGAATTAAGCGATTTAGCGGACGAAGTTATAGACGGAATTTTTTACGAACAAGAATTAGCATCTGTTGTTAAAAACTTGCGAGAAGAAGAATTTATCGTCGAACGTGTGATAAAAAGTAGGGGGCGTGGTAACAATAAACAATTATTAGTTAGTTGGCAAGGATATCCTTCAAAATTCGATTCTTGGATACCCGCTTCGAGTTTAAAATCTTTGAATCAAAAATGAGGGAGGAAGGATTTTATATGATTCTCCCTAGTAATAGCAGTATGCGTTTTTTTCCGGAGAATAAAACCACATGTTTCACTACCGAATTGCCTCAACGTATAGACTTGCAAGGACGTTGGGAAGTAGCGCTCACGGAGATTCAATTTCCGACTAGCTTTCTTCATATACGCCCTGGAGAAGGATTCATAAGATTTATAAATATTCAAGAATTCACGATAGGCCCCGAAAAAAAGAAAATCATCGCTAAGAAATCTGAAATACCCTCGGGTATTTACTCAAGTTTGCACGATATTATAGAAGCTGTGAATTACTCTGCAAAATCCGTGGGTTCGCATATCCTTTGGCAATTTGGAGCTATTATCGGCCGCAAAGTTATTATGAAACTTTCCTGCGACATTATGAAATGTGATATGATTCATTATGTAAATTTTTCCGAAAAACTTTGCCGAATACTCGGCTTCGATACGCACAATAAGCTCAATGCTAGTGTTGTGGAGCGTTTACCGTTATGGCTTTTTAGCGAAACCGCCTTCGATATACAGAATGGCGATGAGAAAAATGATAAAATTGAAAATAATGCCGGTACATCGGGCGTTTTACCCGCCTGGATTTATGACGATGTTGAAATTTATACATCACCATTTTACGTATTTCCGCGTGAACGAGTAATAATAGCCGGCGAACCAGCTAGTTTGTTACGCGGTATTCCCGACAAGCTCTTTGTCTATTGCGATATTTGCGAGCCCTATATTACCGGCGATGTGCAATCTCCTCTTTTGCGAATAGTCGCACTCGATGTTGGAAATGATTACGCGTTCGCGTCTACTCAAATAAAGCATTTCTCGCACACTCAATACATTGCTCTGCGTCAAACGTCTTTTCGCACAATCGAGATAGATATAAGAGATCAACTAGGACAGAGTATACCATTCGAATTTGGAACGCTGACAGTGACATTGCACTTTAGACGTATCGAGTAGATAACATAATAATAATAATAATAATAATAATAATAATAATAATAATTAGAGAGCGCAATAAAAAATTAAACGTTAATGGATTATTATTCGACGTATTACGACGGGTTACAAAACGGCGGCAGTCGTGGCGGTGGAATTCCGCGAGTTTTCGTCGGATCGCCCTATCAACGAGGGCACGGTATTGGCAGTTTTCTCGGAGGACTGTTCAGACGTGTATTGCCTTATTTAACCAGAGGGGTACGGGCTGTGGGGAAAGAAGCTTTACGGGCCGGTGTTAATATAATCGAAGATGTTGAAAACAATATGCCGTTTAAAGTAGCGGCTAAGCACCGATTTGAAGAATCGCGCGACAATCTTAAGAGAAAAGCTAAAGAAAAAATAAGTAGTCTGATGAAGGGCTCGGGTTATAAGTCGGATGCAAAAATGCATGTAGCTCAGTTTCCTTTCGGCGGGCTCGACAGGCGCATCGCTAAATCCGCGACATTACGTAGACGACACCAGGCGCGTAGGAAAAGTTCGTCAAAGCGCCAGACACGAGGGAAAAAAAGAGCAAATACAAAAACATCGAAAAATAAGAGAAGAAAAAAGCGCCCAACAGTGAAAAGACTTAAAACATCCACGAAACGGCGTAAAACTGCTAGAAAGCGCACCGTATCTGACATATTTTCTTAAACGGCGTATATTCTAAACGCAACTAACAGTGAGAATTACAACGACGACAAAAAATTTGCGGTAAATAAGCATGTCCTTTCTTCACACGCATTCGAGTGAGTGTTTAAAGAGTGAACTCGATCTCTTTTCTTTACCTCCCACGCAAACAAGTATCGAGAGTTCGCAATGGATTCATTACAAACCCGTGACTTCGCTCTCGGACGATTCTCCGATAGAATTCGTCATTCCGGGTCACGGAGAAGAATATTTAGATCTCACGCACACCATGTTAAGTCTCCGCGTACGCGTAGAAACACCGGGCGATTCCACGGGACATACTGCGGGCACATCCGCCACGGCCACTATAGGTCCCGTAAATCATTTACTTCATTCCATGTTCAATCAGATCGACGTGTATTTCAACCAAAAGCTCGTGTCGCCTCCAAACAACGCTTACGCGTACCGCGCGTACATCGAGGCGTTATTAAATTATTCTTCACCCGCAAAAACCTCCCATCTAACCTCCTGTCTATGGGACGCGGATACACCCGGTCAAATGGACGAACCGATGGAATCAAAATCGCCAAATTCCGCTCTCGTGAGACGCGCGCGTTACATTCACGGCGGGCGCGCGCTAGATCTCGTAGGACATCTCCATTGCGACGTTTTCAATCAAGACAAATTTTTAATTAACGGTGTAGAAGTACGCTTGAGGCTCGTTCGTTCGAAAGATTCGTTCTGTCTTATGGACAGTAACGGTTCATCGGCGAAAGTTCATATACTGGATGCGAGCTTACTCGTGAGAAGGGCGAAAATAAGCGCAGGATTATTACTCGCGCATGCTAGAATGTTGAGTAAAGTTACGGCTAAATATCCGCTCACGAGAGTCGAAGTTAAAACATTTACGATTCACAGTGGTGTTGTGGGTGAATCTTTAGATAATGTAATACTGGGTCAACTTCCGAAAAGGATAATAGTCGGCTTTGTTAATAATAAAGCGTTTAATGGTGATAGAAAATTAAATCCGTTTAATTTCAAAAATTACGGAATAAATTTCTTCTCGCTATACGTCGACGGTATGCAAATTCCTAGTAGACCGTTACAACCGGTTTTCTCGCCTGAGGAACCGCTTTACGTCGAAGCTTATCAAACTCTCTTCACGGGAACGGGCATCCATTTTTTGAACGAAGGAAATTCTATAAGTAGAGACGATTATTCCAAGGGATACACGTTATTCGCTTTTGATCTCACGCCCGATCTGTCTGCTAATTACGCAGGGCATTGGAATCTCGTAAGACATGGTAGTTTGCGATTAGAAGTGCGATTCGAGAAAGCTCTCACTGAGACCGTTAATTGTATTATTTACGCCGAATTCGATAATGTAATAGAAATCGACTCGTCTCGTCAAGTCATCGTCGATTTTGCCGGATAGATATTTATCACGCTCAAGTATTTGACTGTTACAACGTAATACTCGGAAAATTTCCCTCCTTTTTCTCCCCTCCACATTCGATCAAAATGCCAGGAGCATAAAATATCAAAAAATATACAATATAACAGAAAAGAATTCAGTTTCATTCGAGACACGAACGTCGACGCTTCGCGAGCAGTTTAAACTATTATAACCGTGCTGTCGAGTGCGCTCCAGTCTCCGCAAAATGGATATAGTCATCGACATACAAGGTTTCCGCGATGCCAATGCGAAGTTTACCCCCAAGGAAGTTGCTATTATCGCGCTTGATGCTCCATTCGTCGGACATTGGATTATGATGCCCCCGCATTCATTTGGCGATTTACCAAGAAATGTAAGACATGAAAATAACTGGCTTACACGAAATTATCACGGTATTGAATGGTTCGACGGTGAAGCTAATCTGAAATATTTTACATCGCAACTACGTGAAATAACAAGACAGGCACGACACATTTACGTCAGAGGTGCCGAAAAAGAAACCTACTTGCGGAATCTACTCTCCAGAAATATATATAATTTGGAAGATATTTCTCCCGCATTCAAAAATCTGTCAGAGGGGGAAGTGCGTGGACGATATTGTGGTTATCACGGATTTCGAAAATTCGGTATATTTCATTGCGCATTACGCAACGCATATAAATTAAAATATTGGCTGATCGAGCGAAATAATATCGTCTACGGCAATACGGAAGTTAGTACTCAAGCTACTTGTGGTTCTCCGGATAATTGGAGTTTAAACGTCTGCGACGACGACGACGACGACGACGACGACGACGACGAGGAAATCAGTAGCGCGTATGAGATTTCGCGCGATAGAAATGAAATAGAGAAAAAAAATCTGCAAAAATCCGAGCGATCAATAGAAAAAGAAGAAGAGAAATTTGAAAAATCTGAATTATCGTCGTCGTTGGATAGAGACAAGCTCGAAGTAACTACTAACTCCACACAAGCCGACATTGAAAACTCAGCGTTACAAGTCGGCACGTTCAAAGACGCACTACCGAAGGAGGTAAATACCGAAGTTATTGAATATATAATACCGCTCGTTCGTTCGCCTCCTTGTCAAAATAATGAACTCTCGCGAAATTCTACAAGCATTACGTCACATCAATGCCAGGCATGCGGGAGTTTATCCAGCCGACAGAGTCCCGAGGGTGTGGACGAGGTCGACAGCCATCGTCGCTAATACGGATGACCACAATCGACCTGGAGAACATTGGGTCGCCTTCTTCCTCGACGAGCATGGTACTGGCACATACTTCGACAGCTACGGAATACCACCCTTGCACCCCGGATTTCTCCTCCGACTTCGTCGAAACTCCGTCATTCATCGTTGGAATATTCAACAATTACAAGGAATTTTTTCTCAAACATGTGGACAATATAGTTGCGTATTTTTATATTATATGTGCAACGGTTATGATCTTAATCGGTTTCTTAGTCTTTTTACCGAAGATTGTGAACATAACGATCGCTTAATCGTACACTTATTTCGTAAAATTTTTCTTCGCGAAAAAAGGAACAAGTGAAACATTGTACGCTATGCGTTGCCGTGTTTAATCATGTAATTCGAATTGTAATACGTTATAGACGATGTACTCCTCTGTAATATCTTAGTTATATATAATAATAAGAATATTGATTTATGTAAAATTAATATCAATAAACGTATGATGTTTTTTTACTTAAATTGTTAAATTTTTTTCATCTACCCTCTTTCCTTTTACAGTATAATGCTCCAAACGCTTGAACTTTTTAGTACCTGTTTTTTATTATTCTTTCATTGGTTGAGGTAACGTAATTTCTTTCGGTGCGGCAAATGCGTAACCCTATAGAAACTAAGGGAATTAGTCAGCCATAAAATGAAAATAACTAAAAATGGTCAGTGCTAGAATAAGGAAACCTTTTCCCCCACTTTATTGTCCTTTTGGAAAACACTGGGGGGATTATGTATAAATTCTGATTTCCCATGAAAAATCCAACATTAGTTTTTCACCTCTTGAAATTTTTTGTACGTCAAGTTAAGTGAAGTCCTAGTGCGCGAAAATGTGTGTCGCCAATATTTTAAGAAAAATCGCATTATTGTGTACTGTTGCTCTACCGCGATTTGATATTAAAAAATATCTCGACCGCATATCGGAGGAAGACAGCGAAAGCAATTATCGCTTATTTAAAAAGGCCGCCAACAGCTGTTCAAGTGATGCATTGGCGATAATGTTTTGCTTGGGACATTTTGGCGGTGATGTCCGCCTATTAAATATAGCTGGTGAAATTATAGCATACCGACTAGCTACGGAAAAAAAGGAGGATAAAGATATCGGCTCCTATATATCCCATCTTCTAATGCATTACCATCGACAACGCGCGTTAGGTAAATATATTTCACTTATAATAATAACAATTACAAAAAAAAATGTAGTAAATTTTTAATTTTTATTTTAATAAAATTTTTATTTTTGTTAAAAATAGATATGCTCGCCATTTCGAATATAGGAGCCGAATCAATGCGGAGAAAACGTCCTGCAGAAGAGCCTGTAGCAGGACCTTCGCGAAGACGTCCTGGTCGCACCGTCGAAGTCATTACGTTATCGGGTAAATATTACTTTTTTGGCGACACGCAAAAATTTTATACATACATACATATATATATATATATATATATATATATATATATATATACATATATATAATTTTATTTTTTGTTTATAGACTCGGACGATGAAGACGACTCATTTGAACCCAGCTACTCTCCTGTCTATTCTCCTGAGCGTCCTTCTCCCGATCCACCGTTTCCCCTCCCCCGTTCACTTTCTCCACAGTCTTCCGAGGATGATAATTTCGAAAAGGCTATCCAGGATTTCATCGATGAACTTCCAGACCTGGAAGCCGACTCTTCCTACCAAAATTAATAATAGAACGCTAATCTTTCTCGACTCTCGTTTTTATCGATGTATATAGTAGCGAATTTACATGTTTTCCGTCACATAAGAAATTTTGTACATTGCGAAATTATTATTTACATTTAAACATAAGTATAATATTTAATAAAAAATTTTTATTTTAAATCGCTTATATAAAAACATTTACTATTTTCCTATCCTTTCTCTCCTCGTCTAAGCGCCGTCATGAAGCTCTAAAACCTTCGTAATCGCTACCTGCACAGACTTGCTTTTTACGACCCCTTCTATTCTCGTGACGTCACCATTCTCGGCGGCCGCCATCTTGCCGATTCTTACACACGTGTTATTTTGCCGCGTTTTTCCCTCTCACTCAGAAACAATGCTCCTCATCCAATCAAACTGCCGGCCACTATAGTTAAGCCAATCAGAGCGCTGGGTCCCCTATGTCGGAGGGCTACTCTCTACAAATACTACATCTAAGCCTTATTCTAATAAGATTTCAGCTAGCCCAGCATACTAGGACCCTGTCTGGAAACGCGGAGGACCCAGGTTCGAGCCCGAGCATGTTCACGCGTCCGAAAAAAATAAAAAATAAAAAAAAAATAAAAAATAAAAAATTTAAAGGGAAAATTGCCTCGTAGACGTCCACGAGTCCCCTCCACTCTTTTTTTCCACAGACACCCTTAGGGGGGAGGGCCCCAGACAGGCACAGCAGGGGGTCGGCGCCAGTGGCCGAGGAGTGGGGGTTTGTTGTGTCTCACTATAGTGGCCCCTATACTACTGTCATGTCCTTGACAACATACGTCAAGGTTAAAGTCATCGGTGGGGTGTAATCTAATATGCATATTTATCAAACAAATAATTGTTTAACAAAATACATTATAAATAATTACATACTTTTGCTTGAAAATAAATATATATATACAGGATATCCGAAAATTCGCGTAACACTCTTTAAAAGAAGGTAGAGGGTGTTATTCTGAACAAAAAAGTCCTATACCATTCTGCGATTTTCTCAATATTTAAGAAATTATTAATTGTAAAAGTTCAGCTAACAAAGTGCCGCGAGAAGCTCGCGTCGCAAAGACGCCTGCCACTGTCACTTGATACTGAGGCCGCGGCGAAGCAGTGGGAGGACGTGAATTATGTGTGTAATTCTTTCAGTTGTCATAGCGAAGCGCGCTTGCAAAGCACTCCTCTCACTGCTTCGCCGCGGGCTTATTAGTATCAAGTGACAGTGGGAGCAGTGATGTAAGTTTTGCGTTTTGTGCCCGCTGCCAGCGCGTGTGGAGGAGATACGTACACAAGCGTAAACCGTATACGTGTCATGCGTAGAGAGTTCTACGTATTATGTATAGAGTTAAACGTAAAACTTGCATTTATGAGTAGGAGGAGTCTTCATGTCACGAGCTTCTTGCGGCATTTCGTTGGCTAAACTTTTACAATTAATATTTTCTTAAATATTGAAAAAATCGCAAAATGGTATAGGACTTTTCTGTTCAGAATAATAACCTCTACGTTCCGTTGAAGGATGTTGTGCGAATTGTTGGACACTCTGTGTATACAGGGTGTCCTAGACCACACGTACACCCCTTTTCTTTCAAAAATCAAGCATTTAAACAAAACGTTTTCAACAAAAATTGTATGGTTTTGAGAGGAACATAAGATGGTGTCATTGGTTTGACCTTGGATGGCATCGTTAAGGTCAAGTCAAGAACATCTTTAATTTCATAAATGGAACCCCCTATTTTTTATTGCATATTCTTATAGCTTATGTCGAGAGCCAAAACACTATAATAAAGAATTTTTCATAAAGTACTTTTTGAGTTATTTTATATTTTAATCTGACATATTTTGATATAAAAAATAAAATATTTCGCCAAATATTTAGTTTTCAATAATCTTACCGTAATACTTTTATGTACAGAATAACAAGACAAATCAATTAGTATAAAAAATAATTATTTTTAAGAAAACTATTTACAATGTATTTTTTTAAACAATTATTTGTTTTTTTGGCACTAATTGATTTGTCTCATTATTCTATACATAAAAGTATTACGGTAAGATTATCGGAAACTGAATATTTTACGAAATATTCTATTTTTTATATCAAAATATGTCAGAATGAAATATATTGTAAAATAACTCAAAAAGTACTTAATGAAAAAATACTTTATTATAGTGTTTTGGAAAACTCTCGAGATAAGCTATGATAAGAATATGTAATGAGAAATAGGGAGTTCCATTTAAAAAACGGAAGTTGACCTTCAAATGACCTTGAAAATGACCTTTAATGTCAAATCCACGGTCAGATAGCCCCCTTTGTTCCCTACGACTTTTATCCGAGTCGTTTTCCTTCAAACGTTGATCCTGAAAAGTTATGAGGGTGGAACTTTTAAAATGGGTCACCCTGTATATATATGTATAATGCAAACCCAAGCTATCGATTAAGCCTATTAAAAATATAATCGGTTAAGCCATTATTGAGGTCCAATAATTTAAGGTACTTGCAACTGGCTTACTCGCGCGTAGATACTCGAAGTGCTTCGCTGTATCGCGTGATCTTGACGCGAGACACTTCTATCTCTCTTGATCGATATATAATATAATATGAAATAAATTTATATTACGATAATTTATATTGTCGCGTCATATTGTACAATATAAATCAATTCTACAAAAAGTAAGATGAACCCCAAATTACATATATAAAGTATAATATAATATACGTATAGTGTAATATAAAAAACTTGGCAACTTACCTAAATGTCCACCACATGTTGAAACTCATTATATTTAGCCAGAAAAAGCTTGTCAAAAAACAAAAGTATCTAAAGAAGGCTGTAAAAATGGAATAAAAAACATTTTAATTATTGAATGTGTGTTAAAAATTGCAAATCAAATTTACAGTTATCACTTTGTTTTTCCGTTATAAAATAAATTTATTCTAAGTTCCTGCACTAAAATTTTATAGCAATATTAATATATTAAATAAATATGTGTTGATATTAAATTAAATAATATTTCTATTCAAGAGGCAACTCTGTAAAACTTTAAAACACAAAGAATATATCTATGTAGGCCAACTTTATATAGTTTAGTTATATATATATATATATATATATATACAGGGTGTCCCATTTTAAAAGTTCCACCCTCATAACTTTCCAGGATCAACGTTTGAAGGAAAACGACTCCAATAAAAGTTGTAGGGAACAAAGGGTACTATCTAATAGTGACCTTTGATTTGACATTAAAGGTCATTTTCAAGGTCATTTGAAAGTTAACTTCCGTTTTTTGAATGGAAACCCTTATTTTTCATTACATATTCTTGTAGCTTATCACGAGAGCTTACCAAAACACTATAATAAAGTATTTTTTCATTAAGTACTGTTTGAGTTATTTTATATTTTAATCTGATATATTTTGATATAAAATATTTCGTAAAATATTCAGTTTTCGATAATCTTACCGTAATACTTTTATGTACAGAATAATGAGGCAAATCAATTAGTGCCAAAAAAAAAACAAATGATTGTTTATAAAAATACATTGTAAATAATTTTCTTAAAAACAATTATTTTTTATACTAATTGATTTGTCTCATTATTCTATACATAGAAGTATTACGGTAAGATTATCGAAAATTAAATATTTTACAAGATATTTAATTTTTTATATCAAAATATGTCAGATTAAAATATAAAATAACTCAAAAAGTACTTAATGAAAAAATACTTTGTTATAGTGTTTTGGAAAGCTCTCGATGTCAGCTACAAGAATACTAAATAAAAAATGGGGGTTTCTGTTTAAGATTTTAAAGTTGACCTTTACATGACCTTCAAATGATTTTCCAAGGTCAAATCATTGTCACCATCTTATGGCCCCCTTGAAGCCACACAACTTTTGTTTGAAACTTTTTTATGTCAGATTATTGTAAGTGCCTTAAAAATCGTGGCGACCGTTACGAGGTCCACTCTGTATATATATTTATTTATTTATTTTAAAAAGGGTTAGAGAATAGGCGGATGGAACCAGCACAGTACTTAAGTGCGAATTTAGTTTATTATATTATAAAATGAAGCGGACGTTTCGATCTATTTTTGGATCCTTTTCAGCGCAACATAACTAAAAACTATCTGTCAGGATGCTTATCAATAACGCATAGAACAGTAAACATAAGCGGTTCAAATGAAGAGCGTGTCAGTTAAAAGTATTATAAATAAAACGAAGTCATTAGAGTTCTTGCGAGATTTTGCAAGTTGAGCACGTGTTAGACATGTTTCTCGATTTTCTTATTTAAAAAATCTGTGACAATATGTAACAAGGCGAGATCCGTCGACGATGTGGAATGAGAATCCATCTCTTTATATGCATGTTCTCTACCATTATATACATTAAAGAAATAGTCGTCGTTACGGACGGATGCGTTGTGATGCTATGTCTCTATGATGAACAATGAAGAACACAGTCTACAGATGACACGCATAATTTAATTTCTAATGACTTCGTTTTATTTATGATACTTTTAATATAATTGACACGCTCTTCTTTGTACCGCTTACGTTTACTGTTCTATGCGTTATTGATAAGCATCCTGACAGATAGTTTTTAATTATATGTTGCGCTGAAGAGAATCCAAAAATGAATCGAAACGTTCGCTTAATTTTATAATATAATAAATTAAATTCGCACTTAAGTACTGTGCTGGTTCCATCCGTCTATTCTCTAATCCTTTTTTAACATTATTGGAACCTTAAATATTTATTTCATTTTATATTTATTTATTTAATATATTAATATTACTATAAAATTTTATATATATTAAAGTTACATATATTAGAGTATACACGTAAAATTCAAAATTTATTCACTATTAATTCCCGTATTTTAAAGGTTTTAATAAATTATATATATTTAAGTTATTAAAAAGAATAATACGTTAGAATATACACTAGAATGTCTGATAAAAATATATACTATATTGATTGTATAATTATATAATTTAGTTATACTGTACCGATTATAACACAAACGGGAGACTGTACAGCATAGGCTTTGATTAGAATACCCACAATGTTAATTGTGTATGCGACAGATAATGCACCGCTGTAATTGCGCAACATGAAGCCGTGTACGTTCCGAAGCTCTGGCAATATGGAGTACACCAAAAATATTGACACCAAAAATGGTATAGATACTATATTAAACCACGCAGGTATGATTTCATAGTTATGGGCATAATTATACATGTTACCGTTTTTAATGGACGAGATATCATTATAATATTTCTTTCTGATGATCTCGTCAGTAGTCTCTGAACATAAGGTTACTTGGTACTTATCCCCGTTCACGACGGCGAGACAATATGATGTCGATTTGGCAAATATTTCAAAATAAGATAAATAAAGAGAACCATTGGCAAAGAACATGTAATCGTACTGATTATCATCGGGAAGCAGAAAGCGATCTATATTCTGGCACGGATCGTAGACGGCCAGTTGAAAAAATTTATCCACTGTCTCGTTTATGCTCTGTAATGAATCGTTTATGTATCCATATATGTTCGGGAAAAAGTATTTATTTTTTCCAGGGAAGCATTTATTATCAACGAGACGATCGCCGAGAGAACAACATAACTGAATGCAAGTAATATTGAAGCACATTTCGTATGAAACTATGTTTCTTATATTGCTATCTTTACTAAAATTTTTCAAGACGTGTGACGTCGAATTGTTTTGGTCTTCATTTCTTATCAAGTTCTTGTAAATTTCCTGTGATGAGAAATTCCATTTATTGTTGGCATTTATGAAATTCGTGTGTAGTTCCATCGGTATTTGCTTATCATTTTTATAATTCCATATGGAATGCGTATCCAGTTTAAACTGTATCAAGTCATCATCGTTGCTTGTGGAAGTGGTGCGAGATTCATACTGTATATCTTCGTACTGTGTATTATTGGTGGATTTCTCATACAAATTATATCGCAGTGTTTTCATTTCGTCGCCATAGTTCATTGTAGAATCCGCGTCTATCTCATATCGTACTGTTAAATTATCATTTTTCTCTTCATTGTCAGTGAAATTTTGCTGAGATTTGGATGACAAAGCAACGAAAAGAAAAAACTCGCAATACCAAAACGCCAAATTTTTTCCACACATCGTTGACCTTTGGACGCGTCGAAGTTATATCTGGAAAATACATATTTGATTTTTTCTACGGTAATTTCATATTTAGATATCCAATCGCGATGATATGCATACTGCGGCTTGAAAAATATACTAATATTGTTAGGCTACGATCGAAAAAGCTGCTTTCGAAGAATCTATTCTCGCGAAAGCATTTCAAAAAGTTAATTGATGTCGACAGAATAACACTTCAATAAAACGAGAGACGAAAGGGTCAAAAACGTAGTCGTGATAGGGGCGGTTGTTAAGCTCTTTAAATGGTATTGTTTTAATTTCTTCTAGAATGTGTAATTCAAGAAATGAATGACGCGTGAATGCTTGATTCTTATATTTGATTTTGAAAGTTTTTAATAGTTTTATAATTTAACACACACACACACATGTAAAATAAATGTGTACGTGTGCGTGAGTGTATGTGTGTGTGTGTGTGTGTGTGTGCGCGCGCGCGTACATACATACATATATACAAGGTGTCCGATAATTTTTGACATACCGAACTGTGAAGAAAAATTAGGTCAAACTGAAAAGAAAAGTCCTCTACTATCTTTTTTATAACGCTTAATAAAGAAGTTATTATTGAGTAAAGCCTGGCCAAACAGGGCCAACATTTAGCTAGGCGCACGTCGATGAACCGCGCACCTGGAAGTATGCGGTGGCACATTTTCACGGCGCGCGGCTCACCGACATGCGCCTGGCTAAATGTTGGCCCTGATTGGCCAGGCTTTACTCAATAATAACTTCTTCATTAAGCGTTATAAAAAAAAATAGTTCAGGACTTTTCGATTCAATTTGAACCAATCTAATTTCATAATTTGAGTATGTCAAAAATTATCGGACACTCTGTACACACACACACGCGCGCGCGTATTTGCGTGCGTGCGTGCGTGCGTGCGTGCGTGTGTGTGTGTGTGTACACAGTGTCCGATAATTTAGGTAATGACTAATCTTGATCTTCATAAGGCAAAATCGATATACAAAATTTTATATATACATATATGTATATATATAAAGTTCTCCCTCTCTCTCTCTCGCTTTCTAATATTGCATCTAATACTGTATATATATACAGTATAGAGAGTATATATATATACAGGGTTGGGAAGTAATGCGTTACTTGTAACGCCGTTACCGTTACAGTTACCGAAAAAAAGTAACTGTAACGGTAACGGCGTTACAAATTTTATTTGTAACGGAAAAAGTAACTTCGTTACATTTTTCGGTAACGTGTAACGAATTTAACAGTTACTTTTATCGTTATTTTTTTCAAATTTTTTGATTTATTTAAGATATTATTCTTGCTATTGTGCGTGATAAAATTTTTATCTTAACCGTAAAGCCGTAAGCAAATCGACCAATTAGCATTCTTATTATGTTGTAAAAATGCTTGAATGTGATTAATCAACTTATGGCTCTTGCAGACCAGTGCGATGACGCGACGCGCGATATCCAATGAGAGCTTTATCTTTTCGGAAAAGCAGAGCTCTCATTTACTACCAGTTCTAAGTATTTTGCAACGAAAATTAGAAAATCTCAATAAATCTGACCTTATAGATTGCCATTCATTAGTTGAAGCTATTCAGCAAGGTTTAAATAAAAGGTAACTTATTAATTTGATTAATACATATGTTATTTAATTTTAAATAAGGATTTAATTGAAAAATATTATTTTATTTTAAACTATTGATTCAAAAGTATTAATTTCAATAAAACAAACAATGTCGCTTAATTTACTATATTTGATTTTAGATTTCTTACAATATTTGAAACAAAAGAATTAATAATAGCAGCATGTTTACGTCCAAAATTTAAGTTAAACTGGTTAACCGGAGAAAAAAGAAAACATGCTGAAAATTACTTGGAGGATTTATTGGGAATCCGATCAACTGAAAATTCTTCAAAAGCTGGAGAATCTGACGATCACGATGATTTTTTCATTTTTGAGCAAAAAACGGTACAAAATGAATCTGAACAAGAAGAATTGCAACGGTTTATAAAATCAAATAATTGTAATACAGAAATGTTAAACGACTATCCAAAACTTAAAAAACTTTTTATTAAATATAATACAGCTCTACCAAGCAGTGCATCTGTAGAAAGAATGTTTAGCATCGGTGGCTCTGTATTAACACCACAAAGAGGGCATTTAAATGATGATACTATGGAGCAACAAATTTTATTAAAAATTAATAAAGAATTTCGATAAAATTTAATCATTTATTTTGTAATAAACTTTGAATGAAATCTTGCTTACAATTTTTTAAAAGTTTTTCTTATGCAAAATAATTTATTAGTTTGTATTGTAAAAAAGTAACGGAAATTGTAACGACTCGTTACTTTTTAGTAACTGTAACGGTAACGAGTTACTTTTTAAAATTGGTAACGAGTAACGGTAACGAGTTACTTTTTAGAAAAAATAACGGTAACGGTAACGAGTTACTTTTATAAAGTAACTTTCCCAACCCTGTATATATATATACAATATATATTATATACACAGCAATCAAAAAGAGAAATCAAAACCGGATGCAGTATTAGAGAGAGAGAGAGAGAGAGAGAGAGAGAGAGAGAGAGAGAGAGAGAGAGAGAGAGAGAGAGAGAGAATTTTATATATATATATAAAATTATTAATTTTTTATGTATATAAAATTTTGTATATCGATTTCACCTTATAAAGATCAAGATTAGTCATTACCTAAATCTTCGAGGAATATTTATTTTCTTCTCTTATACATATCGATTTCTTTAAATCTCTCACATAAATTCATTTGGATATAATCAACAATTTAGGAATTCTGAGAATCTAAGGAAATAGAGTATTTAAATAAACAAACCAATCGAGCTTAGTGTCACGTTCATCTCATGTTCCAAATTTTGAATTATTAAAAAATTGTGTGTTAAATTTTTTTACGCGCGTACATTTGTTTTTATACTAGTTGCATGAAAGAAATATAATTAAGTACAAATATACAAATAATTTAATAGAAAAATTTTCTTTTTTCTTTTTTTTTGACAAGATCTCTTAAGATTGATCCTGTTTTATTCTAGCACTGTTATCGTTGACGATATTATGGTCGATTTAACTTATCTCACCAGATTCAATAAAATACTCTCTCTCTCTCTCTCTCTTTCTCTCTCTCTCCCCCTCTTTTTCTCTCTAATAGTGCATCCGGTTTTGATTTCTCTTTTCAAGACGAATAAGAAGAACGCGCGATAATGTATGCCAGCACAAACGAGAAAATGAGACTATCGAGGACGACGAGTCGCTTGCTTTGAAAAGAAACGGTCTACTATTATAAAACTATATACATATAACAATTATATATGCACACACGCGCGCACACACGCACACACACGCACACATGCTTATAAAAAATTTTGTTTGTATCACTAATAAATTTATCCATCTTATTGATTATCTGTAGGCTAAAAAAATACGTGATCAAAAGATGAAATTACATTAAATATGTCAGAGAGAGAGAGAAAGAGAAAGAGGAAGAGGGAAGGAGAGAAGAGAGAAATACAGAAAGTTCGTTATTTGCCAAAACTTGACTCTGTTCCGCTAGGTATGATAATGGTGTCTGCCGATATAAAAACCGGTTTCGATTCGAGAATTTTGTCTTAAATAGTTACATCATAACTATTTTTTTGATTGAAAATGAAAAATAGCGGTAGTTCAGAAGGTGTTGATAATTTAATTTCATACTCGATTCTGATTTTCCACAAGAAAAAGACACCGCAAAAATTGCATTGAATTCTACGAAATAAAATAAAAGTAATACTAAAAATCATATTAGAAAAAGTCTATATAATTTTTGCAATATCGTTAATCTCAAAGATAAGACAATTCTATGTGCAAAAAATCGTACGCATGTATTACTGATCCATATGGTATTTTTGTTAGTTGCAAAAGATAAATGTGATAGATTATCTATTTTAGGATATAATATATATTGTATATCTGTGTATATATATATTTACTGTACGTTGAATTACACGTCCTATCCTCTAATAGCACGATAAAAATATAGTATATATATATATATATATATATATATATATATATATATATATATATACACAGATATACAATATATATTATATCCTAAAATAGATAATCTATCACATTTATCTTTTGCAACTAACAAAAATACCATATGGATCAGTAATACATGCGTACGATTTTTTGCACATAGAATTGTCTTATCTTTGAGATTAACGATATTGCAAAAATTATATAGACTTTTTCTAATATGATTTTTAGTATTACTTTTATTTTATTTCGTAGAATTCAATGCAATTTTTGCGGTGTCTTTTTTTTGTGGAAAATCAGAATCGAGTATGAAATTAAATTATCAACACCTTCTGAACTACCGCTATTTTTCATTCAATAATAAAAATTTATTAATAAAATTTCATTCAATAATATTTACTGTACGTTGAATTACACGTCCTATCCTCTAATAGCACGATAAAAATATAGTATATATATATATATATATATACTACATTTTTATCGTGCTATTAGAGGATAGGACGTGTAATTCAACGTACAGTAAATATTATTCAAAAATAAAACAGTCCTACATTAGAGGAAAAGAGAGAATGTAACAACATATATTGTGATCATAAAAATAAAAATTCAAGATTTAAATCCAAATAATCTTATAATAATGAGATTTCACATTTTTAATATTATAAAATAATTTAAATTATTTAGAAATTACGAACTTTTAATCACTTTTTTTGTATAAAGAAATTATTTTATTTTCATATGATATACAGGGTGTAACAGAGCGCCCGTATCAGCAGTTTTTTGAAGAAACAACGCATTTTCGTGAAAAATGTTTCATGCAAAAGTTGTAGAACTCTAAATGGCGCATTATATAATAATATTAGTATGACCTTGAATAGCACCATCAAGATTATATAAAAATCACTTTGAATATTTTAAATAGAACCCCCTATTTTTTATTATATATTATTGTAGCTTACCTCGAGAGCTTTCCAAAACACTATAATAAAGTATTTCTTCATTAAGTACTTTTTGAGTTATTTTATATTTTAATCTGACACATTTTGATAATATGAACAATTAAATATCTTATAAAATATCTAGTTTTCGATCATCTTACCGTAATACTTTTATGTATACAATAACGAGACAAATCAGTTAGTGCAAAAAAACAAATAATTGTTTAAAAAAATACATTGTAAATAATTTTTTTAAAAACAAGTATTTTTTTATACTACAACTTCTACTATTCTATAACTTTTGCATGAAACATTTTTCACGAAAATGCGTTGTTTCCTCAAAAAAACTGCTGATACGGGCGCTTTGTTACACCCTGTATATAACATTTGCATATAGTAATTTCATACATTTCTTATTCTGTATCTTTATTCTTCACGTACTCATACCTTCTGTAGGATATGCGGAGAGGCGTAGGTACAGTTGATGTATTTGTAACGATTTTATTTGTGCGAACGGCGTATATCGACTGACTCACATTCCTTGTCTGCTCGAGGTAGCCCGTCTTATCCCTACCTATATTCTCTATGTGTATTCATACTATCATATTCGCATGGGTGTAACTGCGGCTTTTACACCCTCGCCGCCGCAAGAGAAAAAAAAAGAAAAGAAGTAAGGAAGAAAAATGTTATATAATGTATATCTTATAAAGGCTAAAATATAGCGAAAGAGAAATATATATCGTTGTCTTAGTTAATTACTATGCTAAACGTATCGATTACTGGGAATATAGGCGCGGTTTGGTTGTTCTGATTTGCGCATTCCCGCTGGTTTCGTATCGTCGATATTTGATTCGTCGTCTTGTTTTTTTTTCGAGGAGGTCTTGGTTGCAGTTTGCGACTTGTTTTATATATCGTTTCCAGACTTGTCCTTCTATGTCTACACGATAGATTGTTCGTAGCACTGATTCTTCGATGATTATACCTGAGATCCACTCTTTTTTTATTACTTTGAAAGTCTCGGACCATGACTTTTTGCCCTACCTTCAATTTTTCGAATCTCATGTCTTTGTAGTTTTTCTCTTGGATTTCTTGTGCCTTATAGACTATTTCTTCTATCAGGCTTGGTCTTAGCAAAGAGAAACGGTTTCTTATTTCTCTTTCTAGGATCAATTTTGCGGGACTAATTCCCGTTGTTTTATGTGGAATAACTTTATAATCGATTAGAAATAAGTCTAAGATAGGTGTGTGATTTGTTCCTTCGATCAATTTCGTCAAACGTGATTTGAATGTCTCCACAAATTGTTCTGTTGCGCTGTTTGTCGCTAGAGAATACGGAGGTGTGAAGCTGTGTCGGATCCCGAATTTTTTACAAAATTCATAAAAATCTTGGCTTACAAATGTTCTGCCATTGTTTATTATTAAGTGAAGCAGATATCCGAATACACTAAACAGTTTTCGAAAGATTAGTATAATTGTTTTTGCTGTAATGTTTCTGACACAATAGGCCTCTGGTCATTTTGAGTAGACGTCGACTATGACTAGGTACATTCTGCCAAAGAAAGGCCCTAGGTAATCTGCATGAAGTCTGCACACAAAAAAATATTATTCTATTGTTAAGTAAAATGATTATTCAGTTTACTTTACTTCTTTTAAGTAACGGTTATCTTTAACAAAGAATATTTTCTTAATAATAGTCTTAAAATAAACGTCACGAATTTTAGAAAAACTCATTATCATGTACTCAAAAAAAGCAAATATTTTCTTTTAAAAAATATTATAAAATTTTATCGAAGAAAAGTCAGATATGATTAATTTAATATAAGAAAATTTATTAAATCAGAAAAATTTAGTGTAATTCTTTTAATTATATAATTTAATATTCTTGATTGAAGTATTAAATTTACTAGGATTCAGAATACATTTTGAATAAATTTGATGCTTATGATAGATTTACGGATATATGAACTTTTGAAATACTTGAAACAAATAATATTTACTTGTATATAGTATGTACTTTTCTGTGTGTGTGCCATGGTGTGGGTGGCCAGATCCACGGAGTGAGTGGTGTTTTTGGTGACGAGCGTGCGTTTTCGAAACATCCTTTTTGTGATTTTATCTATGCTTTCACCTATCAGTGGCCCACATTAGTGGCACATATATGATCGGGCCAGTTGCTTTATGGAGACTATTTCGGCATGGTTTGCATGCAGCTCTTGTAAGATTATTTCCGCAGAAGGGGGAAATAAATTTTAAACCGTTTGGGGGCACATAGGGATTGGGTTCACTTTTTTTTTCACTCAGTTTCACTTGTTGAACCAGAAAATTATAGTCAAAATAATCTTAGTATTCAAGAAAAATTTTGAGACATTTTAAACAGAAGAAAGCAACGGTTAATTTTATCAGTTTCTCGAATTATCTCAGCAAATTTTTCTCATTATATTTTTATTAAAATTTTATTTGTACTAAAGGATAAATTCGATTTCTTTTTTTTTATTTTATGTAGAGGACTTATTTTTTTTTTATAGTGGCGGAAAAGAAGAGAAATAGAGAGTATTACATATGGTATATGCATATATCTCATAGATCACGAAAAATTTTTTTTTTCAGATACTCAATGTGAAAATGATTGTTCCGTCTTTACCATTGTGAACTATTCCCCTTTCTCATTCCTTTGCGCATTAAACATGAATAATAAATATGAGAGAATCTGGATATCGATTTTAGTTGATACTCATGAAAATCCCTAAAATTCGTTAACAAAGTATTAAGCCCATATATCTTTCTCTTTACATAGATTTAGGATATTAAAATTAAAACATTTTTCTAAGTATTGGAAAAATATCGTCCCTTCGAATCAACCTAAACGGCTTCTCACTCGCTTACTCATTCTCTCTCATTTTTTCTCTCACGCATTCTTCTTCCTTACTCTCCGCGGCCTTGATCCAATTCCGATGCCTGTCTTATCGATACTACCAACCTCACCACTAACATATCAGCCAATAATAACCGCGCTCTCATGATCCTTTTTGTGCTCCTACATCAATATCGGCTCTTCCTGAGATTCTCGATCATTCCGTGAATACCCGTCTCTAGCAACAAGTGTCGCAGTTCACATCGGCCTACGTTTCGGATTAATTAGCGGTTCTTTGTTCGGATCAATTATATAATTCATCGGTTCGGTTCTCAGCGTTATTCATTATTGTTAATCATCATCAATCTGCATCGGGAATTTCTCATTTGGTAATGAACGAATATTATCAGTAACAAGGACAAATAACTAAAAGTGCGGGTCATTGGTTCGAATACTAACGGTCTTCCTCTCTTCGAAAATCTCGTATCGCTCTCGGATTTATCTTATTAAATTCTGTGATTTCTCTTCTTCCTAAAGACATTACGTGTGATTTCGTTTAATCTCTCAGAGGACAGCTAACTTGCATGTTATAAGACATTTTCTTCTTTTTTTCTTTATGTCCTCATATTGACTTTATTTTCTTTTTATATAGTAATTATTTACTATAACGGCTCCAATCACGTTGACCTTGATATATGTTATCAAGGACATAATCCTGAGTAACTTTTCCTTATAACTTAATCGGCGGTCATTGTTTATTAAAAAGTTATTAACAAATAAAGTTTGAAAAATAAAATATTAATTTTTACATAAGTTTGTAATTTACACGCAAGAAACGTGGTCCATCTGCATCAGAACCCTGATTTAAATGTGAAACAAGGTCTTTACAGAATTAATATAATATTAGAAAAAATCAGTACACATAGGAATCAAAAATTTTATTTATTCTACAGTTGTAAATGTACTGTTTTCATCTAAGGGATACAATGTTGCCATTATTTCAAAAAAATTACGTATTCGTTCACAATATTGACATTTACGTTTAAATATAAACTCAGCCAAATAATGTATGTAATGATAATCACGAGTTCCATATTTTGGTATTCCACTCCCCACTTAACCCAAATCAAATTTTAGTTTTAAATCAGAAATAAGTTTGGGTTAGGTTATATCTTCCGGAAGTGGAGTCCCCCCGCAGGGGGAGGGCGGAACCCACTACATCCACGCATACACTTTCCCATTCACACAACAATTCTGGGCTGAACCTCGTTTTGCATTGTAAAGTATATGCATGGATACAGTGGGTTCCGCCCCCCTCCCCTGCGGGGGGGCTCCACTTCCGGAAGATATAACCTAACCCAAACCTATTTCTTATTTAAAACAAAAATTTGGTGTGGATTACGTGGTATAACTTAAACCAAATTTTCGTTTCGAATCCAACTTAAACTTTAAATATCTCAAAAATTATAAGAGACCGCCGATTAAGTTATAAGAAAAAGTTATTCAAGATTAAGTTCTTGACAACATATATCAAGGTCAACGTGATTGGAGCTGGTTATAGCTCCGTTATAGTAAATAATTACCCATTTGTAGGCAAGTAGTTACATTACATTCAGTACGTGTGCAGACGCGAGTTTGACTATGTAGGTTATGATGTCTATCTGTACTTGCCATTATGATACACAAAGAGAAAAGTTTCTTTACATTTAATAAATTTTGTTAAAATCAAAGAAATATAATGCTTGAAATGGTCCAACCATATTAATATTTTAAGTAACAAATACAATTGTTTGATTTTCAAATAACGTATTTATTTACTTTGAATAAAATATTTTTTAAAAAGAATTTTATTTTTTCTTTGATTGAAAAATCATTTTATTTGCTTCAAACAATTTTATTGTTTTCTTTAAATAATATTCATGTTTTATTCATAAAGTTTATTATGTTACTTTATAAATACAGTTGTTTTACACAAATAATTTTATCATTAAATTAAAAAATTTTATTACTTTAATAAGAAATGTATTGTTTTATTTATATAATTTTTTTGTTTAGTGAAAACAATTTTATTTTGCTTAAAATAATTAAATCGTTTTGTGCAAGTAATTTTATCACAGATTCAAATAATTTTATTAGTTTGCTTAAAAATTTTAGGTTTTTTTTTAATTTAGTTGCTTTCATTTGAATAATAATCTTTATTTTCTGAAAAAATTTTATTTTTTGATCGAAAAAATAATTTATTTTTTGGTTTTGTTTTGTACCCATAAAATTAATGAGAATATACCCAGAGACAGCACAAGGATGTCCTTAGGACGTCCAAAGGGCATCCAGGATATACATGTAGGATATCCTCAGGATATCCCATTGTAATCCTCAGATCTCCTCTGGATGTCCTGAGGAAGAGTAAATGATAGCCGTATATTATCCTCTGGATAATCCAGGGAGATCCTGTGGAACATCCTAAGGATTTTTATAGGATATGTTAGGGATATTTTTCATATATTTCAA
Source organism: Polyergus mexicanus (assembly GCF_030449975.1). Lineage (NCBI taxonomy): Eukaryota > Metazoa > Arthropoda > Insecta > Hymenoptera > Formicidae > Polyergus > Polyergus mexicanus. The sequence continues at coordinate 3,454,851 of NW_027223334.1, forward strand.
GGAGCAAATTTTAAAATTTAGATATGAATTAAAATTATGTTTTGTTATTTACTGCCAATATTAAAAATCTAATATTAAAAATAGTTCACCGTTCTTTAATATTTGAGGCTTTCGTGCTGTACATGAATATTTTAGGTTTGGCTCCCGGGTTTGAGTTGTGTAATATTTTCTAAACAATCCAATATCTGAATTCCCTATGTTGGGATTGCATCAGAAATTAAACTGATAGAAAATAATTACATTTGTAATTTCCTGTCAGTTGCTCTTTGCAAGCTTTATATAATTCTCATGACCAAATCTCAAATACGAGTTTGCGTGTCGCATAGCGGTAAACAAACGAACTAGCGGTTGAATACTATTGTTTGTAAAGTTTTTGGAATGTTGCGAACAATAACATTTTTCATGAAATATTAAATAAATAATAATTTTGGATATATGAAAACGTGCGCATCAAATTCAATTATTAATATTAAACGAAATTAATGTTAACAATTAATTACACATGTATATGTCTTCTGAAAATCCAAAAGACATCCAATATAATAGACAGGGCAGATATATCCTACAGATATCCAGGGGTTATCCAGTGGACATTTATAAGACATTAATACTTATTATAATACTTAAGATTTCTAAATTATATTAAATAGCCGACACAACTAAAAATAATTATGTATGCATATTAAATTTTTATAAATATATTTATAATAATATCTTAAAACATCCTACAAATGTCCTGAACCGTCCTGGACATATTCAGGATGATCCTGAGGATGTTTTGTGCTGTCTGGATATCATTCTTTACTAAATACCTTCAGTCTCTATAGAAATGTTTTGTATAGTTATCAGGAAAATGTTGGATTACTTAGCTTTTTAGATGCAAATAATGCAACATTTTCCTGATAACTGTGCAAACCATTTTTAAAAAGAATGAATCTATTTACTAAAAAATGTTAGCCCGCGATTATTTGAAAAAATGTTATGTTCTCTTTAGCTTTATGAACGCAAAACAAAGTCAAAAGATAATACATTGTTTCGATAAAAAAATTAAATTTCTTCAGAAAACAAAGAATATTATTGAAAAAATGTCAAAAGATACAATATAACAGGTTAATAAAGCAACAAGTATATATAAGTTATTTTTTAGAAACATATTTATTACCATTTATTGGTTATTTCTATACATATACAATATGTTTATATATGTATATATATAAAATAATATGTAATATATAATTTTTATAACATATTTATTTCGTATACATTTTCAAATATATATTAATAATACATCATTTCTTAACATGAGGTACAAATATTAATTTAATAAAAACAAATATATATGAGTTACTTTACTACAAAAATGTTTTTCTATAAGTGATTGCTTTAGTGTAAATGTATTAACAATTAAAATTCAAGATTCTCTTTATATAGACCTAATTCAAAATTTTTCCTAAATTAACAGAACAGTTCGAGAGATAGTTTTCTTATACTTTATAAAAAAATTATATTTATACGTCATAAAACATATCGCGGTAAATGATTTTTGAATAATTTATATTCTAAAATCTATACAGTTTCTAATCATCTAATAGATGGGCGCGTGTGAATCTTATAAATTAATAAAATCTTTCTGGCGCAACTTATACAAAAATAAAGATATTTATTATGTCTAATATAAAAACAAAAATAGATATATTACTTATTTTATAATAAGTATATATACTTATTTTAAAACAAACAAAAAAGTAACGCAAGAATAGAAATTATTCATAAAATATATAAAATGAAAAAATTACATATACTCTTTCAATTATACGTAAAGTAAAAATAATATATGCAATTTTTTATAAAATACAAAAAAATATGTATATCTACTGTAAAGGAACAATATAATTTTTTCCATTACCAATTATATGAATATTATACGGGAATTTATTTGGTAAATCTTCCCAATTTATTAAAAACCACTGAGCATCTTCATTTATTTCAATTTCGTAAGCTTGCAAATGATCTTCAAACAAAATAGTTATAAGTGATGACAAAATAAAAATGATAAATTTGTTATGACAGATGATATATCAAAGAAGCCCAAACTTTAAAAGCAATCAGACATAGTATCATTTAGTTGTAGAACATTATTTATATTATATTTAATATTATCAATTTTGACTGAACAAAAAACACTTGTTTTTTCAGAGAAGGTATTCCTACATGTCTTTATTAGGGAAACTAATTTTACTTCTTTTATATCATGCAATTTTCCAAAAATTGTTTGAATTCTATAGTATTAGAAAAACCTTTCCTGCTTAAAATTCTATAAGAAAATTTTAGTTGTTGTTTGATACATAAAGTTAAAAGTAAATTAACACGAGAACTAACAATTTTAGCAGTACTTTTTAGTTGTTTATGGAATCCTTCATATCTCATTACCCAAATATAGTGGTACAAAACCTACTTTTTTCATAATTCTAGGATAGTGAAGAAGTTTTGGTAAATGAAATTTTGGTTTCAAGACATTTTTAAATAAATTGCAATAACATTGATGATATTCCTGAATTAAAGTTTTAAGATAAGATATTGAAGAATTAGAAATCGTTTTTGATAAAAGTGTACTTAACATTTTGTATACAAGTATATAAAAATCTCACACAGGTTCAGATAAAGGAATAAGATCACCAACCAAAATACAAAAATAAATAGTTAATGCTAACATTTCAGATGCACTCATTATTATATTTTTTCTTCAAATGTTCAGAAATAATTAAAAGTATTGGATTACCCGTATCTATGTTTAAAAATTTGAAATATTTTATTCTTTCATTTAATTGTTCAAAAGAAAAATATTTTTTTTTAATAATTAATTATGTGAGCCATATCGTATCTTAAAACTCCTTCTAAAACATCATGCATTAAATTACAGGATAAATTATTTGTAATATGAAAATTTGGCAATTCATGTCAAATACATACTTCTTTAATACCATATGAAAAAGATAAACAATCATTATTGTAGTTGTCAATGTTACGTAAGTTTTCTTCATTTTCTGTGGCTTCATGTTTTGTTTCATTTCTGTGGGTCTTACAAAAACGACGAAAATAATTTAAATGGAAACTTTCATCATATCCTAAAATAGAATTTAAATCTAAATTATCTCCCAAAATTAATAGTGATGTAAAGTATATCTGGATATTTTTTCCTGAAGATGTTTGTATTTCAGTACCTTCAATTTCTAAATATTTCAATTCTTGAATGATTTTATAGAATATCTTTTTATTACCATATTGCACTCGATCGGCAGAAAAATTAAGCTGAGTTAAAAAGATATTTTCTAATAAAAAAGCATACTGAACGGGTATGGAAGCTAATGAAACATAAACTGCACCTATTTTATATATACCAGATTTTGAACCTAAAAGATTATTAGGTTCAAAATCATCATAGAAAAGATATAAAGGGAATGCTATTTTATTTGGACATTTTTTTTTACTTCTTTCCATAAGTTTTCTTGCAAAATATTGGTACGTACATTATTGTCATATAAAGATTCTTCATTTTGCATATAAGATACGATTTCATCAAATACATATGGTAATTCTAAAAATTGTTTTAAGATCTTGCGCAACTCTATTATTTGTCCTTCAGATTTTTCAATATTCATATTTGTTTCATGAGATTTATTTGTTTTGTCAAGAACTGATCTTTCTCTTATGAAAAAAGGCATTTGGTTTGATATAATAATTATTATCTTCCAGAAACTTTAATCTTTTATATTCAGTTCCTAATTTTTCAAACACATTATCAATTTCCTTAAAAATGACACAAATTTTGTAAAAGACATCTTCCTTAAAATTTTGTTGTTTTAATTTGAACTTTATAGAGGTAATTATGCTTTGAAATAACTCTTTTATATCTTCTATTATTATTTGAACAATGTTTTGTGGTAAAGAAGGATTACTATACATCTTTGATATAAAACGGACAATAGCATTCTGAACAGTTTCAAAAATATAAAATATTTCATTATCAGAGAAATTAGTAATAGTAAATTCATCAGAACTATCTGGAGTAACATTCTGATATTGTAAAGGATTAGAAGAGTTGGATCTTATTATTTGTTTTTTTGTCTGATTGTTGAACTATTTCACATTTTGCATGATTAGAAATGAAGTGTTTTCTTAAACCATTTAAAAAAGGAAAAGTACGATGACGGTTATTTTGTTTGCAAACAAAACTGTGTGAAAACGAATGCAAATGTTTTATATGCTGAATTAAAAATTCTATACTTGTAAATGTTTTAGAACATTCGAAGCTAACTATGCTATATTTGCGTCCCATTTCAAAAAAAGTGTTATAATATCAACACTAATTTCTATAAAATGTAATAAATGAAGAGTTTCAGTGGTTATTCAAAGAATTGATTCGTATTATTCCTTTTTGAATTGTAATATATCATTTATAAAAGGAATTTTTATATCTTCTTCAGATATAATATTAAATAATTCCCATTGGAAAAGAAACCAGAGGTGTTTGCTCTCTGGTGAATATTTTATATCAAGAATAAAATATGTTTGAACACAAAATTTCAAAGCATCAAGAAGTGTTGCTATTTGATAATTGATGCCATCAATAATAACATAGAAAGCGTGAATATTACTTAAATTAAGGCCTACTATTATTATATACGATTGAACTGTTAAACTTCTTTTATACATAAAATCAATTTCTTCTTGTTTAACTTTTTCAATATCACCTGGAATTTTTACTTGCAGAAAAAGACCATCCCTTGCTTTTGATATAGATGGTTTCCAATAGATCTTGCCTGTCCTTGCCCTACCGCGAGGAGGCACCAAAGAGGACAACAGGAACAAACGTATCGCTGTTTTAGAATCTGTGAATGCAAATATATTTATTTTATGGTTAGTGATATTATTACATATTATAGAACGAAAATTCGAAAATTTTACTCAACTTTAATAAATCATAGATAAATTGTATTCTCATTATTTACATTTACATTTAATTATGTTGTAAAAGCATGTTAATAAAATAAAAAGATATATTGCTTTGCATTTCCAAAGATCAATATTTGAAAATATGTAATATAAAAAATTGATGCTACATATTTAAAATAATAATTGAAAACCTCTCTAGAATAACGTTGTAACCACACAACAATTTCATAAAATCGAAGTTCGAAGTGAAATATTCAGTTGTATGCAATCTGTTTTACAATATGTGAAAGCTTATTGATCAATACATTGACTGTATCGAGAATTATACATGGATAAAGTTGGTGTTAAGAAAAAATAATAAGTTTGCTTTAGTTGATGAATGACGTTTATTTGTTTTCTGAAAATGTTTCATTTGCTGATTACAACATTATTTTAAAGAGATCTTCAATTTTTACACACATTTAAGTATAAAATAAATATTTAAATTTATAATCAAATAAGAAATATGTTTGTAATATTTAATCAAAAAATATGTTTTCTATGCCAAACATATCAAAATTTAAAAAAATTATATATATATATATAATATATATATATATATATATATATATATATATATATATAAAATATAAATAGTTTGAAATTTATCTATTTGTATATGCGTGCGTGCGTGCGTGCGTGCGTGCGTGCGTGCGTGCGTGCGTGCGTGCGTGCGTGCGTGCGTGCGTGCGTGCGTGCGTGCGTGCGTGCGTGCGTGCGTGCGTGCGTGCGTGCGTGTCTGTGTGTCTGTAAATTTCAAGCTATTTAATTTTAAATATAAATCATTTATTATAAATAATATATCAAATATATGATTAACAAAATATTTAGCATAACATATAATAATATATTGGATCTTACCTGTTGTTATCTGCTCTTCAAGCAAGTTAAAGACTCATCAGACGGTTTAAGAAGCGTTTTACGCTTGTTATAAATATAATTTAAGAAATTCTCAAATTTTTCATTTATATCAAAAGAATTAAGAATTATATCAAGTGATTAAATTTTTGTTCAAAATCAAAGTTAATCTGAAAAAATTGATAAATAATGTTAAAATATTGTCAAATGCAATCAAGACTTTACCAGGTATTTGTAAAAAAAAAAAATATTTTAATTGCGTTTCATATACAAATCAAATTATTAATATTAAAAAAAACAAATCTTATCGCTTACAGAAAAATAAAACTTTACAAATAAATTGAAAGCTATTAACTAATAAATATCAAGATTTTACAAATATTTTACAAAAAAATTTTAAATTTATTTAATTATTAATAAATAATGAAAAATATAAAAATTATACACAGTAAACTAAACAATATGTCTTCATATTTTTAACTAGAAGAAAAACAATTCATAAAATTTTTAAACGAAAACAGTATGAAAATTTGTTTAGTTTCTGAAGTTTTATCTAAATATATGTTACATCTAAAATCATAATTTTGTTATTCAAGTTTCTAATTTTACGTTTATTAAAAGTAATTTGTTATAAAAATTTGATCAACCAAAAAACCATGAATTAAAAAATTTTAAAAATGTTTTTGCTTACCAAATCAACTGCAGTCTGCGTTTTTAAAATTGGCCACTGCTCAAAGAATTCACTCAATGATAAACCTGCTATTTTTCTAATAGGAAAAGATAATTTCCAATGATGAATAACTTGTTCTTTTGATTCATTGTTGCTCATAAGCCATATCTGACTATCTTGCATTTCTCTTGATATGTTTGGAACTACAAAAATATATTATAAATTAATAAATATATATAAATAAATTTCCTACAATGCAAACTGATAATATAATATAATTTAAATTTACTTCGTTTTTCCTCGACTGATGAAATCTCAAAGACTCTTAAAGTTTTTTTTAACATAGTTAATTTATTTCTGTGTTTATCTATTAATTTTCCTCCAGATACTTCTGGTTTGTTGTAACGTGATTTATTTTTTCCAATAGGGCTAACATGATATGTAGATCTTTTTCACATTCAAAAATTTTAACTGTTTTGTCAGCTAGAATGCTTATCGTTGAATTATTTAATCGTTTTCCTTCATTTAAAAAATGACATATTATAATGTTACACAAATGATTGCGATCTCTGTTGTCAATACATTTTGTTTTTTCATATTTTAGTAATATAGCTCTTCCTACAATATGACTGTTTAAGAGATTTCTCAAATCAAAATTTATAACATCATGTGTTTTTAATACAATATCAATCATATTTATATTTGTTATTTTCTTTTCAATCGTATTATAAATATCTAACGTTTCATTAGAAGAAGATGAAGAAGCCATTAAAGTACTATCGGATTCTACTGAAAATAACAGTCTTGGTCTTTTCGTAGAAGGTTTTAGTTCTGTATGAAAGTTCTAGTTCTAATTCCGAAGGTCCTACTTCAATAATTTCAATATTTTTTGAAGACATTTCAAAATTAAATTATGAAATAAATATTTAAAAAAACAGGATTATATTGTAAAATGATATTCGTCTGAAGCATTTAAAATGGAATATCTTATAATAAAAATAAAAAATTATTTTAATATAATATAGCTATTATAAAGTTATTATTATAAAAATTATTAAAAACTTTTATAATTAATTTTTATTATTTTTAATAAAAACTATACAAATATTATTTGTAAACTTTTGTAAATATGTATTAAAATAACAATAATCTTAAATTTATTTGAGCAATGGCATTCATAATAAAAAATGTACAAGTACAAAATGTGCATTTACCATTATATTTTCACATGGCAATGTGGAAGAATTTTTTTGTAAAGCCTTATAAAATTTCTTTTTCACCCAAAAAAGGAATTAATTCCTTAAGTTCTTCATCTATTATTAAATGTAAAAGAGCTATATCATCTATTTTGTGTTCTAAAATAAAAAATGAATATAAAGAACATTAAAATAAAAGATATCTATATCAGATTATGTGTAGCGCATATTGTTGTATATAACAAATAAAACGTGATATAATGGGATCAGCAATGGAAAATAGTGGAAAAATTGAAATAATGTAAAATATTAAAAAAGTATAGCGAGAGTATAGAGCGTGGCTGAGTAGCAGTCTCACAATCTGCGTATGAGATAAAGAATATATTCAAGATGGCTTTGGTGATCGTATTTTTATAAAATTATAATTCATGAAATACATATAATAATAATAAAGTACTTACTGGCAAATGTTGAAGACAAATGCACTAATCCGCAAGTTTCTAAAAATGATGCAACAGTCTCAAAGTCAGACATCTTTTCCTTTACACTCACTGCTCCTATTTTTTATTAAAAAATAACACCAGATAAGCAAGAATGTTAACTACGTATAAATATAAACAGATAATGGATAAACAAATTAATTTAGAGCTGCACGACTTTATACCACGCACGATTTTATACCACACACATCGCTGCTCGAACAATAAGTGCCAGGCTACAGTCCGTGTTGCCAGATTGCAGACGTGCCGGGCTACAGCCCGGACTCCCGGACATGCGAGCGCAAGTTTCGGCTTTTGGCCTATCAGACTATCAGAGGATCGAATTGTCGCAAGATCGCGAGGAACCAATTAAGGGCGCGTTCCACTTCACGACCGCAACGCTAACGGTATCATTTCATCTTTGTTGTTCACCGAAAATTAAACAAAGACAGATGATGCTCGCGAGCGTTACGATCATTAAGTGGAACGCACTCTAGGTGCTGATACTAGATGAGACAAAGAAACCGAGGAATGTCTTATTATCGTAATACATGCACATTTTTTTTTAAATTACTTTGTATTACGTCGTATTTGCATTGATTATAGTTAGAATCTATGTAATTCCAAGCAACAAGTTAATTTAAAAAATAATGTTGTTATTTGAATGCAACATATATTTCGTCATTTTTATGTAAATAAATATTTTGTTTCATTAAACAATATATTAACGTATATTTAGTGTAATGAAACAAATATAATTTGGTTGAAAAGCATTATTCCAAATAATAGTCATTTTTCCGTTAAACAATATGGTTTAATGCAGTGCTCGGATTTAGTTGCACATTTTGGCCCGATTCCGTGGTTCACGCCTATTGCTCCCCACTCACCGTTCGTACGTTAGCGACGAGTCGCCAGATATGCGTAACTAAGGAGCGCGACGCTTTGTTTCAGGAGCGTCCGTATATAAGAATGCCTAAATATAATAATAAGACAATACTTCTCTATAATTAAAAGTTTTTCTTCAATATTTTATATCAATGAAATATAAAATATTGAAGAAAAACTTTTAGAATTTTGATAATTTTTGCAGTGCATTTAAAAAAATATTGTCTTATTTATTATATTTAGGCATTCTTACATACGAACGCTCCTGAAACAAAGCGTCGCGCTCCTTAGTTACGCGTATCTGGCGACTCGTCGCTAACGCACGAACGGTGAGTGGGGGGCAATATTCGTGAGCCACGGAATCGGGCCGAAATGTGCAACTAAATCCGAGCACTGGTTTAATGCAACGAAACTATTAAATTTTTATTCAACAAAATAATGTTTCGTATAAAATTATGTTTTTCTAATGAAACAAATATAAGCCAAACAAATAGATATATTAAATCTAAAGAAATCTTTTTCTCTGTGTAGCTGCTTTGTTGGAGGGAGAAGATGAGTGCTTTCATTCTCTAAAAATTTTTAACAATTGTAGATATTATATATATAGTGAATATAATAAATATATGCTGTGAATATCGTATTATTGTGAAATAAAACATGTTTCCTGAAGTAAGTATAACTTCACCACATGGCATTTCTATCTGTTATTTTAGAGCATTGGTTAAGTTAATTTGCTAAAAAAATGTTCAGAGAAACGTTTATAGTTAAAACCTCGTCATCTTTGATAGAACGAAAATAATATTTATTGCTTAAACGATGCTTATTGAGAAGAAAAATCGTAAAAGCTTATATTTCATGTAGTTTCTCTTTGAAGAATTATAAAGATTTGTTATCTCTTTGATGCATCATATAGGCTTTACAGTTAATTTTGACTTTCTTTAAAGAAAAAATAAAATATGAAGACATTCTGTTTTTATTCTTCGTTCGAATCACTTTTAGTTCGTTTCAGATATGGGCATTATTTGATCAAAGTTAGTTAGCATTTGATAAAAGTTAGTTGTCATAATGGGAACAAATTTAAATAATATATTTATTCAAAAATAAATTATTTAGAAAAAATTCAATTATTTTTAAACTTATATTTTTAAACTTTTATTTGAATAATCAAAAAAATAATTTTTAACTAATTTTAAAAAAAAATATCTTTTAAGCAATTTTTAATAGCAACTTATATATTCTCTTATAAATAATAAACAACGTTTGTAATATTAAATACAGCATGTATAATAACAGTTTTAGATAAAATTAAAAATTCATTTGACAATTTATATTGAGATTATATTTGAAAATAATTTATTTGCAAATAATGTATTTTCAAATACCTTTTTTTATTTGCATAAAATGCATGCTGTTTATACTATATCTAGTACTGAAGAATATATATGTAATTTATTATCGGTAGAATATATTTTCGTCTTACGATATATAATCTGGTAAAGCGCTTTGTAATATTATTTTTTGAGAGGTGATGTATGTACGTACAACTAATCATATTTCCATAATTAATGTGTAATTATAATTGGTTAAATTGCAATAAAATATTAAGAAATTTATATATAATTAACGATTAGAAATTATTCAAGTAGTTCTATATTTCCAGAAGAAACATATTAAGAGAAGCAGACTATGTATGATTTATTTATATATTTTAAACATTTATTGTGTAAGAACTTGTTCTATATATCTGTATAATATAATTATTACTTAATTAAAAATGTTTAAATAATATAATTGTTTCAATACTGTTTACTAGATAATTTGATACAACTATTTAATTTCTGCATCTGAAAATTATTGATTAATCTTAAACTAAAACTGATTTTTCTTGATATTTACTGAGTGAAATGGCTTGCGTGTTGATTCACAAAAATATTTTATTTACAAAAATAGTAAATTCGTGACTGCGTATATACGAATCTCGTGGTATTGCGTTCATTCGCATAAAAAATTGAACTTACTAATAAATTTATGTCGAAAAAAAAATATTATTTAGCTACAGCTATAGCTCGAAGATATCTTACTGCATTGATATCTTGTGCAAGCTCTATATATACACTATCTAAAGATTTCGGAACACCTTAGGCTCTTCTTTTTTCTTCATTCCAGTCATTTTCCTCATTCCGATAAACCATGTTTGCGGGTAAGTCAAACCTGATACGCAAAACCTGATCGCCTTGGCAAGATTTTAAATCGATATGTTTATAAAGTAATAAGTTATAAAATTTTTCGAAAAAAACGACGCTCACGCATGAAGAAATTTGCGCGTAGTATATAAAACTTTCTAAATTATAAAGCTATGACATACATACACATACACATTTTATTGCATTATTAACGCTTCTTCTGTTAAAGAATATTGTAAGCAGCCGTTGACCTAATGATTAAAAAACCAGGTACTATTGCCTGTCATAACCCTTGATAAATATCAATTTAATAAGAAATATAAATGCTTATATATACTGCAATAATATTTATTTACAGAATATATTATAGGATTTTCTTCTTATATGTATATAGATGTCGTAAAAAATAAAAATTTACATAAGTACAAAAATACAAAAATAATCACAAGAAGGATCTTGAGATTGCTGACTTCGAGAATTGTGTACTCCACGCGCTCGCGATCAAGTGCATGTCGAATTCTTCTGATCGCTCATATTGTCCAGGCTCACTGCCGATTCTATTTATATTTTCAATTCAATATTCTTATTACTCCTCGTCTTTTCAAGTTGTTCAGCGATATATTGAAGAGTTTTAATTAGTGATATGATTCGTCTTCATTAATTACATATGAGAATAATCATTATCCATAGTGTCACAATAGCTGTAGCTACTTGATGCCTCCAGGGCCTTTTGCTCGGTGCCTATATAATTGACACAATATTCTTGGGCTTGGATGCTGTTATCAGTGTTATAGATTTAAAAAGATTTGCTTGGTAAGTAGTAACGTAAAAATGAAGGTGGAGATGACATGAGTAGCGTAGATGGCGTGGGTGGTATGGATGGCGTTGGTGGCGAACGTTGTGAAAATATGGAAGGCGATATAAGCTGCACATGTTTCTTATTATCTGGAATTTTTGGAAAAATCCGTATATTCGGCACATTTTCTGTCGTTAATTTAACAGTGCACTTGGAACTTTGCGTTTGCAGGACCTTTTGGTCGGTAATCACATCAGTGAGATGATCGTTTATCTTTATCTGGTTATTGTTGGGAGTGTAAATGCAAATGTTGTCACCTTCACTTTGCGTTTCCAGGATCTTTTTCTCGGTGCTTACATTATTGAGATGACCGTTTTCTTGAGCCTGAATACCGATATCATTGTAATTGTAGTTGCAAAAAGACTTATTTAGCCGTGAAAACGTAATACTTTTAACATGATGCCAGTAGTGAGGTTTAAAAAATACAATGTTGTAATACTTACAGAAGACAACCTTCGTGTTTCTGCTATAATCGCTGCTATTTCCATTAGAACGCATAAAGTGATTATCTGAAAAAAACGAATTATATAGTTTTTTAAAAATCATCTATCGTAAATTTATTTTAAATTGTATTAAAGAATACCGAAAAATGCTTAAATATATTTATAAATATACTGACAAGATCAATTAACAAACAATAGGGTCTTAATCTATTTATATGGTATATTCAACTGAAATGTGGATTAAAGTCGTTGTTTCATAAAAGTCTACGTTTTAAATAAACATACCTAATATATCTCTGTAGTATAAATATATATATAATGCGTCCAAATTAGACATATATATAATTAGTATTGAAAAACAACTTATTATTAATATAATATAATATTTTTGTCTTATGATATATGTATAATCTGGTAAAGTGCAATATGACTTTTTCTCGGATGATGTGTGTACAACTAATTTCTGTACAATTAGTATGTAATTGTGATCTGTTAAATCGCAATAAAATATATTAATTAGTCTATATACGATATTCTATATTAACGTCTATATTGATGACTAAAAATTCAAATTCTATATTTTCTAAAGAAACTTTTCGAGAGAAACATTTGTTGTAAACACTCTACTATATACTTATTTATTAGTCAATTGAAATGTTTAAGTTATATAGCCTTATCAATAATACTAAATATTAGATAATTTGACATTACTTAATTTTTACATTTCAATATTATCAATTAGTTTTAAACCAAAACAATTTTTTTTGTTGATTGTTTGAGAGAAATTACTTGTATGCTGATTCACATAAATATTTGATTTACAGAAATAGTAGATTCGTTACTGCGTATACAGATCTCGTAACACTGCGTTACATAATGCGTTTTATTTGCACAAAAGATTACACTTACTAATAAATTCATGTCGAAGAAAGATACACTATTTTTCTAGCTACAGCTTGGAAATTTCTTACTACACTGATTTAACATCCTGTGCTAGCTTTATATATATCTGCCATTTGAAACTTCCGGAAATTTTTAAAACATGTTAGGCTCTTCTTTCTCCTTGACATTTTCCTTATTTCAATCATTTACTGAATGGATGAGCCGAAGGCGTATGCTTGCAACACACATGCCAAACTTGATCTCCTTGATAAAATTTTAAATCTGACATAATTATATCATAGTTATAATTATATAACATTATATTTTTTCGGCTGAATTCATAATTGCATGATTCGTAAAATCAGCCTTACAGAAAGAAATCTGTTTTAATGCACTTAAATATAAATAAATTGCGTATAAATATATTGGTTTAAACTTACATTGTGTGTGATTATATATACAATAAAAATTATATAAAAGCTTTTTTTAGTATAATAAAATTATAAAATAAAGAAGTGAGTTACTAATGTTGTAAAATTATAAAACATAAGTTAAAAAAATGATATTATAAAAGAAATATTTTTTAAATGAATTAATACATACAAAGTGGGGCATTTATATTGAGACACCTAAATATCTAAAAAATAAAGCAGGATAGAAAGAAATTCAGGCAAAAGTTGTTCGGTTCTAAGGAGGTCATAAGATGGTGCCATTAGTTTGACCTTGGGTGGAGGCGCTTCGGAGATTTCAATATCAATCTGGTTTTTTTACATGAAAACACCTCAATTTTTTTACATAAATCGATTCCTTGCAATATTCTGCATAAAAAGTTATAGGGGTATGATGGCCAAAAGTTTAATAGTTTACGAGATATTTTATACTTTATTTTATTACTTTACTTCGACATAATTTTACATAAACTATGAAATATCTCATAAAATTATTTATTTTGCAATAATGTTACCTTAATATTTTAAGCTCAAAAAATGAGAGACATCAATTGGTGTAAAGAAAATAAAACAAGATTGACATTGAAATCTCTAAAGCGCCTCCACCCAAGGTCAAACTAATGGCATCATCTTATGACCCCCTTAGAACCGAACAACTTTTGTTTGAAACATTTCTTTCTATCTTGCATAATTTTTAGATATTTAGGTGTCTCAATATAAATGCCCTACCCTGTGTGTACATATATATATAGGATGTCCCATTTCATTGTAAAAAAAATAATTATTTTTAAGAAAAAGTATGTAATTATTTCCAACGTATTTTTTTAAACAATTATTTGTTTTTTTTTTTTTTTTTACACTAATTGATTTGTCTTATTATTCTGTACATAAAAGTATTAGGGTAAGATTAGCGAAAACTAAATATTTTACGAGATATTTTATTTTTTATATCAAAATATGTCAGATTAAGATATAAAATAACTCAAGAAGTATTCAATGAAAAAATACTTTATTATAGTGTTTTGAAAAGATCTCGAGCTAAACCACAAGAATATGTAATAAAAAATTAGAGGTTCCATTTAAGAAAACATTGATCACATTGATCTCACTTTGAAAAGGTCACTTAAGATCAAGCCCGATTTTTTTATCATGTGGCCCCTTCGAAATTATGCAACTTTTGTCTAAAACATTTTTTTCTACAATCAAAAATAAAAAAGTTATTTGGGGTGGGATATTAAAATGGGACACCCTGTATACACGTACAAATACATAATTTAGAAAGAGAAAAATAAGAGAAATAAACAGATGAAAGGTAGAATAATATTAATAAAATAAGATTCGCATTAATTTCATGTAATAACCACCTATAATATTAACATGTAATTAATGTTAATTGTGTGATAAGCGCGCTTTTATGCGCAGGAATTGTTTGAAAGGAATTATTTCAAAATAATTAATTAAATATTATCCAAATATTGACACGCTAACTTTGCAAAATTTACAATATAGCCGTATTTCGACATTGCTTGCAGAGCATCGCGATCGAGTCCGCGCTAGACTTTTTCCATATATCATCTTGTCAAAACTCGTTTACTAGTGTTTTTATTCCTTTCCATTCTCTTTGGAATGTCCGGCTACATAATAAAGAATCTTTTTAATTAGTGGTGGTGTAATAAATCTTAGAGCTGCATTAATTTTATTGTTATATGATTTTAGTATACTATATACTGTGTACTAAGTATACACAGAGATAAAAGGTGTCAGATATCTTTTCTTGAGTAGATTCCTCGTAATATTAAAAATGTATGCAGCGATCATCAAACCGCTGTATCTGCGCAATATAAAGTTGTGTGTGTTACGGAGCTCTGACAATATATAGAATATAGAAATATATAGAGTACAGAAATGTTCTTAGCAAAACCAACGTAGATATTTTAAACAAGCAAAGAAAAAACTTTATTAGTAAATTTTTATACACGATAAATGGATTAATTCAATGATATCATAGAGGAGACTTAGCCGTTTAGAATGTTAATATTCAATAAAGGATCATTATATTTCTCGATAACACTAAAGAGTATTTAAGAACAGCTTTACAATCCGATTAAAGAAGAGTCAAATATTGAAAATGTTTTACCTATAATATACATATGATACAATCAAAAAAATTACCTCGAAAATGATTAATCATGTACGGATGCAAGAAAAATCTCTTTATTGTTTAAATTTATTTTATAAATGAGAGATATAATATGTCTGTTAATAGTTGACAGTAAATGTAAGATCCGATTTGCAAGTGTACGTATTTCACATGGCGCGCATCAGCGCATAAATCATTAATAATTATTTTTAGAGAATATCGAAGATAGTTCAATGGCGCTGAAATATTCTCGGTTCCTTAATTTAACTTTTAAACAAAAAGTACAAATATCAAGATATAATATGTGAAGAACACAAATAGCAAGATAAATATATGAAGAACAAAGATGCTAAATAAGAAATGCATGAAATTACTATAAGCCAATGTTACTATACATATATCAAATGGAAATTACTGTATAATTTTAATGAAATCTTATTATTATTAAATTATTATGACATTATTCGGATTTAAGTCTTAGATTTTTATTTGTATGTTCACGATAAATCGATTTATGTTGTTACATTCTCTTTTTTTCTTTAATCGAAAAATGACTGTTTTATTTTTATATAAAATTTATATACTTCACGTTAAGTTGCACATGTTCTACTTTATAATAGCATCATAAATATACACACACATATATATATATATATATATATATATATATATATATATATATATATACTTATATACATATATATATGTTTACGGACAGAAGGTTGTTCCGGAACACCCTGTATATATAATATATACAGGTATATATACAGGGTGTTAGAAAAGTCTGGAAACGATCAAATATCTCGAAAACAAAACTTTTCTGAAAAATGTTTTGAACTAAAGTTGTAGAGCTCTAAGTGGCGCATTATATAATAATATTAGTATGACCTTAAATAGCACCGTCAAGGTCATATAAAAATCATTTTGAATTTTTTAAATCGAACCACCTATTTTTCATTACATATTCTTGTAGCTTATTTCGAGAGCTTTCCAAAACACTATAATAAAGTATTTTTCTATTAAGTACTTTTTGAGTTATTTTATATTTTAATCTGACATATTTTGATATCAAAAATAAAATATTTCGTAAAATATTCAGTTTTTGATAATCTTACCGTAATACTTTTATGTACAGAATAATGATACAAATCAATTAGTGCCAAAAAACACAAATAATTGTTTAAAAAAATACATTGTAAATAATTTTTTTAAAAACAATTATTTTTATACTAATTGATTTGTCTCATTATTCTGTACATAAAAGTATTACGGTAAGATTATCGAAAACTAAATATTTTACGAGATATTTAATTTTTTATATCAAAATATATCAGATTAAAATATAAAATAACTCTAGAAGTACTTAATGAAAAAATACTTTATTATAGTGTTTTGTAAAGCTCTCGAGATAAGCTACAAGAATATGTAATGAAAAATAGAAGGTTCCATTTAAAAAATTCAAAGTGATTTTTATATGACCTTGCTATTTAAGGTCATATTAATATTATTATATAATACGCCACTTAGAGCTCTACAACTTTTGTTCGAAACATTTTTCTCAGAAAAGTTTCGTTTTCGAGATATTTGATTGTTTCCAGACTTTTCTAACACCCTGTATATATATTATATATACAAAGTGTTTTGGAACAACCTTCTGTCCGTAAAATGTTAGTATTCCTGATACAATTCTAAGACGATTTTTCCTTTACCTAAATGTGAATTGAAGCGTAATTTTTGAGTTATAAGCGAAAATAGTTGGCAAATCACGCGTCGAGTACAAAAGGCAGACAGGAGCGGCGCGGCGCGCCGCAGCTGACCGTCAATGGAGAAGACGTATCAAACATCGCTCTATAAAAGTGATAATTTTTAAGTAGTTAAATAATGAGGGAGAGTAGTAAAATGCTATTGAAGTAATAGCTACATAGACCGGGAATAGCCACGAGTATTATCTAGCCGCAGTATGTTGATTTGTGAACGTAAGAACTACATTTCTTGTATGGGACGCCCAAGTCTCGTACGACAGGTGGACATTGAAAGTGGACAAAATGCTGACGTGTGAAAATGAATGCAAAGGTGACTGATCGCCTATGCTGATATTAGCAGTTTTGACCGGTAGTTATCGATATGGAAGAATACGACGAATATCGATGCTCGGCATGTAAGAAGGCAATAAAAAACCAAGCTATAACATGCAAGTCTTGCGATAAACTTTTTTACCATGCAGGATATGTAATTAAGCATAAAATATATAATAGAAACCACGAATTGGTGGCGTGTCGTGGACCATTTGACATATTTATTATTGATAGCGATAAAGAAGCAGCTATGACATCGACAGGAAGATCAACGGGGAGTACGGCATCAAGTAGTGGAAGGCGCGAGTAAATCAGCGGAAATTGAGGTAAGAATAGATTGGTTTATAAAAATAGTGAAAGAAATAAAAGATGGAACATCGTGTAAAGAGGAAGTTAAGATGATAATTAAGGAAATAGTTCGAAAAGAATTTAAACAAGAAGTGGGAGAATTGAGAAGAATGATATAGGAAGGAACTTCAGGACCGACAGAAGGAACACCGACAAAGAAGTTATAATGATGCAGTTAAAGAGAATAAAAAAAAAAAATTATAATTGTCAAATCTAAGATGCAACAGGAGAGTGAAGTTACTAAAAAATTGATAAAAGAAAAGATAGACATCAAGAATATGCCTGTGGAAGTAACGAAGAAAAGAAAGCAAGGGAACAGTGATTCTGGGTTGTGAGACTGGAGAAGAAATGCAAAAATTAATAGCTACAGTACAAGCCAAGCTGGGCAAAAATTTCAAAATAATTGAGTTACCGGATGTCAGCTGATGAAACCTAAGATAAAAATTGTCAATATTGGCAAAGAAGAAATGAAGTTGAATGATGATAATTCAATAGTTACAATAAAAAAAATAAGATTGACGCGAAGGATGAAGAAATTCATATACGAATAGTGAAGAATATAATTGAAAAGCAATCCGGAAGAAGAGATAAAGAAGATTTTATAATAATTGAAGCAGATGAAAACATTTATGAAATAATGTTGAGTATGGGAAAACTGAATGTAGGATGGAGAAAGTGTCTGGTATTTAATCACATTAATATTAAAAGATGCTTTAAATGCTGGGGTTATTATCATATTGCAAAGAATTGTACACGAAATGAAACATGCCACAAATGTGCAAAAAATCATAGAGCGATTGAATGCACGGCGACAAACACAATATGTATAAATTGTATGTTTAAGATTCAAACATACAATTTGAAAATAAGCGATAAGCATGACGCCCTTGATCCGGAACATTTAAAAGGGCGATACAGGGGGAGAAGAGGAGAGCCGACTGGGAGAATACTGAGTAACAACTACCTAGAAGGAAGAGGATACAGCATCAGATATGAAGATAATGAATCATGCGTGGCTCTGTCGGAGACTGAATTGACTGCTGGGTTGAGGATTTGTAATGTAAATAACTGAGAAAGCTAGTAAAAATTGGATAAACCCATCCCTCTCTCCCTGTTTTTGATTGCGCAATGCTGTTAGTTGAGGACATTGCAATTTCGCAGAACTATGAACTGTACAAAAAGAATATTGTACGAAGGAATTAAAGTATATAGTGCCTTACCAGCTGAAATAAAACGATGTAAAAATTGAGCGGCTTAAGCAATTGTAAAAGGAGTATATTGTATTTAATGTAAACTAGATCTGTATCACAAATAGCTGAGAAACCTAATAAAGATCAATCAATTAATCTCTCTCTCTCTCTCTCTCTCCTCTCCCTCTCTCTCTCCCCTTCCTACCTCCCTCCCTCCCTCCCACCCCCTCCCTCCCCCTCTCTCCCCCTCCCTCTCCCCCCTCTCTCTCTGTGGAGAAGACGTGTCAAACATCGCTCGACAAAAGTAATAACTTTTAAACGGTTAAATAGTTACGGGGAGTGATAGAAAGTTATTCAAGTCATAGAGCGGCATAGACCGGCATTAGCCATGAGTGTTATCTAGCCGGGATATGCTGTTTTGTGGGCGTGAGAAGTGCATTTTCTGTCTGGGACACCAAAGTCTCACACGAAAGGTAGACATTAAAGGTGGACACAAAAGTGCTGACGTGTGACAGTGGAACAGAGGTGACTGATCGCGTACGCTGATATTAGCGGTTTCGGCCGATAATTATCGGCATGGACGATGAATATGCTGAATATCGATGCTCGGCATGTAAAAAGACAATAAAAAATCAGGTGGTGACATGCAAGTCTTGCTATCAGGTAAATCGTATTAAGCTGTTTTACCATCCAGGATGTGTAAGCAAGCATAGGATTTACGATAAAAATCAAGAATTGGTACCGTGTTCTGGCCCATTTGACAGATTTACAATTGAAAGTGAAACAGACATGAAGAAGGCATCGGCAGTGGCCGGGGGCGGCAGGGACAGGCTGGGATCTACAGGATCTACAGGTTCGTTTACGACGCCAAGTAGTGGAAATAGAATATCAGGAGCGAGTGGATCATCGACTATTGACGTAAAAATAGATTGGCTGGTAAAAGTTGTAAAAGAAATAAAGGATGAAACAGCATGTAAGAAGGAAATTAAAATGATGGTCAAGGAAATAGTTCGTGAAGAATTGGGAAATGTTAAGCAGGAACTGCTAGAAGAGCTGAAAAGAATGATACAGGGAGAAGTAAGTGGATCAACTGGAGGAATACAAAGTAGCTATAGTGAAGCGGTTAAAGAGAAAAAGAAAGAGAATGTTATAATTATCAAACCTAAGATTCAACAAGAGAGTGAAGTTACAAAAAAATTGATAAAAGAAAAGGTAGATATTAAAAACATGGCGATGGGAATAACGAAGCTAAAAAAAGGAAGCAAGGGGACAGTGATCATGGGTTGTGAAACTGGAGAAGAAATGAAAACGTTGAAAGCCACAGTGCAGGACAAACTAGGAGAAAATTTCAAAGTTACGGAATCATCGCAGATGAAGCCCAAAATAAAAATTATCAATGTCAGCGAAGAAGAAATGAGATTGGATGATGATGACTTAATAACTACAATCAAGAAGCAGAATAGAATTGATGCAATAAATGATGGATTCCAAATGCGAATAGTGAAGAAAATAGTTAAAGAAAAAAGAAATGATAATAATCAACTTAGAAGAAAAGAAAAAGAAAAAGGTTCGATAATAATTGAAGTAGATAAAGAAACGCATGAATTGATGTTGAAAAAAGAGAAACTAAATGTAGGATGGAGAAAATGTCCTATATTCAATCACATTAATGTTAAAAGATGCTTTAAATGCTGGGGATACTATCATATTGCAAAAAACTGTACACGAGATGAAACATGCCACAAATGTGCCGGAAATCATAAAGCGATTGAATGTACGGCAACACAGAAAAAATGTGTAAATTGTATGTTTAAAATTCGAACATACAACCTGAAGATAAGTGATGAACACGACGCCCTTAGCCCAGAATGTCCAACATTTAAAAGGGCGATACAGGAAGAGAAGAGGAGAGCCGGCTGGGAAGATGCGAAATAGCAACTACAGAAGGAAGCGGAAATAATATTGTATACAAACGCGCAAAGTTTGATGGCGCATAAAGATGAGATACAACATCAGATTATGAAGAAAGTAAATCCGGCATTCATAGCGTTATCAGAGACAAGATTGACTGCTGAAATTGAAGACAGTGAAGTGAACGTACCAGGTTATAGTATAATTAGATGCGATGCTGAAAATAGAAATACAGGAGGGGTTGTTTTATATATAAGGAATGATGTTAAATATGAAATAGTATTAGTAAAAAAATTAGAATCGAATTGTTGGTGTGCTGCGATTGAGGTGAAAGAAAAATTGTATAGAGGAATAATAATGGTAATATATCATTCACCGAGTGCATCGCATGCTGATTTCGTGAGATTTCTGGAGGATATAATAGAAGAGTTAATAATACGGGGAGAATGTATGGTAATAGGAGACTTTAATATAGATATTATGTTAGATTCGTTTTATACAAGGAAGTTACAAACGACAATGTTGAGCTTAGGCATGAAACAATATGTAAATAAACCGACGAGAATTACGAAAGATAGTAAAACAATTATAGATTTAATTTTTGCTAATAATAAAATAGAAGTGCAGGTAATGCATGAACCTAAAATAACGGACCATGCGTGGCTAAAAGTTGAACTGAATGCGAATAAATTTGATAATAAATACAGAGAACTTAGTGTTAAGAATTATAGAGAGTTTAATATAGATGAATTTATTAAATTAGTGGAAAATAAATTAGAGAAGAACCAAGATATGAATATCAGTGTGAGAGCGAAGAAATTTATTGATAGTATAGTAAATGCGTTGGACGCTACAGCACCTAGAAAAAATTTTAGAATTCCGAGAATATGGGAAAGGAAAAAGTGGTTTTCGGATGAAATAAGAGAAGCAGCGGCCAAAAGGGATGAGGCATATAGGAAGGCATTGTATGCTGACACGGAACAAAATTGGTTGCAATTTAAAATTGAAAGAAATACAGTAGTTAAATTAATTAAGACAAAAAAGAAAGAATATTATGAAAATATGATAGATCTTAATAAAGAAAATCCGACATCTATGTGGAAAACACTAAAAGAAATAATTAGAGACGAACCAGGAGATAAGAGGGAAGTAGAGAATATAGATTTTGAAATATTAGACAGCACTGAAGGCTGCAATATAGCAGATAAATTTAATTTATATTATATACAAAGTATTAATAGTATAGTAAAATCTATAAATTGGAGTAAAACTGGGAATGCATGTAAAAGAATTATTTATGTTATAGGAGGGAATAACCAGCGATATATTAAAGGCAGCATTTTGCGTAATAAAAGAGGAATTTGTTGATATAATAAATAATTCTTTGAAGGAAGGTTGCTGTCCAAAAGGTTGGAAAACGTCTACAATAATACTGATTCCAAAAATAGAGAAAGCTAGAAAAGCAAGTGAATTTAGGCCTATAAATATGTTACCAATATTTGAAAAAGTGTTAGAATTAGTAGTTAAAAAGCAAATTGAAACGTATTTGGAAGATAACTGTATTATGACAGAACATCAGTCGGGCTTTAGAAAACAGTATTCGTGTGAAACAGCGATTCAAACAGTCATTGATGAATGGAAATTGATAGTTAGTGAGGCAAAAATGGTAGGGGTAATTTTCATGGATCTTAAGCGAGCCTTTGAAACAATAGATAGAGAAAGATTATTAGAGAAATTACATCAATATGGAATTAGGGGAATGGTTATAGAATGGTTAAGATCATATTTAAAGGATAGAACACAACAGGTTCGATTTAATAATAAATGGTCTAAATTAATGACCACAGAATATGTACCGCAAGGATCTGTATTAGGACCTTTATTATTTATAGTATATATAAATGATATAATAAAAATCTGTTCAGAAGGATGTAGTATAAAAATGTTTGCAGATGATACGTTAATATATGTAACTGGAGAGCAGCGCGGAATTAGAGGGCAAAATGAATATGGCATTTACTATAGTAGAAGAGTGGATGAATATAAATAAGTTAAAAATGAATGCAGGAAAAACGAAATATATGATTGTTGGAAGTATAAGAAAAGAACTGCGAGGTAATATAACATTGAAATGTTTGGATGGAACTGAGATTGAACGTGTGGAAATAATGAAATACCTAGGCATAATTATTGACGATAGACTACGATTTAAGGACCACTGTGATTATATGCTAAAGAAAATAGGGAAAAAATCGAGTTTTTTTAATAGAATAGGTAATTATATATCGGCATATACTAGATATATTATATATAAGACAATTATAGCACCTCACTTTGAGTATTGTGCGACGCTGTTAATTGATATGGGAGAAACACAGCTGAGTAAATTGCAAAAAGCACAAAACCAGGCCATGAGGATCATATTGCAATGTGATAGACATACCAAAGTGGAGCGTATGCTGCAAGCGCTGCAGTTTATGTCCATAAAACAGAGGCTATATTATAATGTGTGTATATTTATTTTTAAGATTTTAAGGAACATGTTACCGGAGCAATTAAGAAATAGGTTAGAAATTGTGGGAAATGAGAGTGAAAGGCAAACACGACAAGCTGGGGATATTGCAATAAAATATCGCAGAATAAGGAGTGCGCAAAAGAGTATGTTTTACAAAGGAATGAAAATGTATAACGCCTTGCCAGCTGAAATAAAGCGGAATGAAAGAATTGTGCCGTTTAAGCGAATGTTAAAGGAGTATATTGTAATTAATGTAAACTAGATTTGTATTACAAATAGCTGAGAAAGCTAATAAAGATCAATCAAACAATCAATCTCCCTCTCTCTCTCTCTCTCTCTCTCTCTCTCTCTCTCTCTCTCTCCCTCTTGACATATCCAATGTAATTTTATCTTCTGATCATGTATTTTTGTGTGTGCGTGCGCGCGTGCGACATGCGCGTATATTTGTTATATGTTTATAGTTTTATAAAAGTAGACTGTTTCTTTTCAAAAAAAGCGACTCGTCGTTCTCATCTTCTCGTTTGCTGGCATACGTTATTGCACGTTCTTCTCTCATTCATCTTGGAAAGAGAAGTCAAAATTGGATACAGTATTAAAGACAGAAAAAGAGTTTTATTGAATCTGATGAGATAACTTAAATCGATCATAATATTATCGACAATAACAGTGCTAGAATAAAACAGGATCAATCTTAGGAGATTTTGTTAAATAAAAGAAAAAAGAAAATTTCTTCTATTACATCTATTCTATTATATATATATAATTTGTATATTTGTACTCAGTTATATTTTTTTCATGCAACTAATATAAAAACAAATTTACGCGCGTAAAAAAATTTAACATAAAATTTTTTAATTATTCGAAATTTGGAACATAAGTTTGTTTATTTAAATATTCTATTTTCTTAGATTCTCAGAGTTCCTAAATTGTTGATTATATCGAAATGGACTTATATGAGGGGTTTAAAGAAATCGATGCGCGCACAAAATAGAAAATAAATATTTCTCGGAGATTTAGGCGTAATGACTAATCTTGATTATCACAAAGCAAAATCGATATATGTAAATATATATACATATGTGTTAAAATATAGAACTACTAAAAGTTTTTAAAACAAAATATAAAAATCAAGCATTCCGCATGTCATTCATTTTTTAATTATACGTTCTAAAAAGAGATAAAACAATACCGTTCAAAGAGCTTAACGATTGCCCCTATCACGATATCACCGTTTTTAGCCCTTCCGTAACTTGTTTTATCGAAATGCTGTTCGACATCAATTCTATTTTTGCATTTGCGAGAATAGATCCTTCGAAAGCAGCTTCTTCGATCTTGAGAACTGGAACAGAAATGAGTTGTCAAGATCAAACCATTGTACATTAACAATATTAGTATATTTTTCAAGCTACACTATGGCTGTATTCGAGGAGCATGCTATTGGCGCAATTATCGTCGGAGACCGTTCGAGGAGACGCTTTTTGGCGCTATGAAATCGATGATGACGTCACACTGCTTTTAAAGTGCAGACAGCGTTGTCTGCTAAAGTCTATCATGTCACTAGGCCTTAGTGTCTTTCAAAATATAAAGGAATGAAGAGAAGTTATAAATCTATAAAAGACCATAATGTCAAATCGAATAATAATCCTAGAGTACGGCCCTATATGGAGGTTATAGAGTCCTTGCTTGGTGAATGTCCTTTTATGTCACCTCTAGCAATAGTTCCTTCGAATGCCACTTCTTTTGATAGCGAAACAAATAATTTGTCTAGTGCAAATAACGGTGTAGACTTAAACAACTCAAATCCCCGGAAGCGCTATACCAGAAAGTGCAATGAAAATTTCCGAATCAATAATTGAAAGCAGAATGTTAGCTGAAAAGAATAGAGAACAAAGACACAAAGAAAAAATGGAATTTAAAAAAGAAATGTTAGGATTTATGCAGAAATTGTGAGATTGTTCGAAGTTGCAGTAAAAAAAGGAGTAAGAGTACAAAGTTATAATACAAATGTTAATATATATGTATATAAGATTTATTGCTTTAGAGATTTGTTTAATATATATTTATTAAACAAACCTGTAAAACAATAAATCTTTTTGTTTTTATCCTAAAGGAATTTATAGAGACAACATCATCTTTATGTGATACCGAAGAAGAGTTGGACTTATATAATAACTTGTAAACTGTGTCATAGCAGAGTTTCAAGACTGAAAAATTATACAGGGTATATTCAGTAGTATAGCTAGGTCTAACGCTGGTCCTCTGGGGGGGGGGGGGGGTTGAGGGGCGAGGAGATCCGACACAGGGGATATGACGTCACGCGGGAGGGGGGGACCGCGGCGAAACCGATAGGCGAGGGGTCCGCAAAGAGAGGGAAGGGAGACCGCGGCGAAACCGGTAGATGAGGGGTCTACAGAGAGGGGGGGAACGCACGCGTCCGCGAGTAGGTGCGAGAGAGATAGTGCGAGGCGTTCGCAAACACGTTGGAAAGAGATAGCGTTCGCATTGGCGTGGGAGAGAGAGAGAAAGAGAGAAAGGGGAGGGAGAGATGGGCGAGAGAGAGAAAGGGGGGAAAGAGAGAGGGAAGGAAGGACGGGGAGGGAGAGAGAGAGAGAGAGAGAGAGAGAGAGCGTGCGTTCGCAAAGCGGTGCGAGAAGGATAGCGCGAGGTGATCGCATGCACGTGGGAGAGGGATAGCGTTCGCATGCACTTGGGAGAGAGCGAGATAGCAGTAGTTATTATATGTGGGTTCTAACTCAGGTCCTCCGAGGGGAAGCGGGGCGAGGGGAAACCGCGCGGGCGAGGGGGCATGACGTCACGCGGGCGGAGGAGAATTTTGGTGGCGCGGGGGAATGACGTCACGCGGGCGGAGGAGCTTATCGCGGGAGCATAAACAGCGCGGTGTATTACAGAGGGCGAGTGCCGATGTCCGGCTGCTCGAGAATTTATAAACATTATAAACAAATATCGTCTCACACTGCACTATTGCACGTGCGGTATTATTGAATTTCGTAGAAAGATGATAAGGCTAGCGCCGATGTCCGGCTGCTATAATTTATTATAAACAAAATAAAACCATTGCGGTGGTCTCTTCATTTTTTCCAGGAAGAGCCGCTCGCGCACTATTGCGCGTAACATTAAAATTAGATGATAAGGCGAGCGCCGATATCCGGCTGCTAGAATTCGCGTCGGGACATGTTTATCGGTGTACTTACAAAGGTGGGTGTCGATGTCTGAAATATAAGGCAAGCGCCGATTTCCGGCTGCTCGAAAATTTATAAATAATATAAACAAGATAGAACCATCGCGGTGCTCTCTTCATCTTTTTTCCAGCAAGAGCCGTTTATCGTATCGCTTGTCGGGATACGTTTCGCGATACCATAACGCGATAGATTAAAAATATATAATGAAGAACAAAGGGTGTCAAAACTCAGTATGCGATTTGAAAGCTTGCGGTCCGTATATCGACTGAAAGAGGTACGGCGGGTACTTGTAAATTTTTGTGATATACGACGCAATAAGTGGCCGGTCCTGTTCCAATTGCAGATTTCCGACGTATCAGATTTTTCCATGCAATATGTGCCCAATTTGCACACAGTAAAAAAAACATTGGTATAAAAAGTGTGAAAAAATAATAATAATAATAATAAAACATGGAAAACACCGAGCAAACCGAACGCGACCTGTTGGAGCTGTCGCGTCGAGTCGCTACCTTGGGCGAATATTTCGCGTGGGCGCAGCGATGCGAGGAATTTATCAAACAGCTCGAAGAACACAGTCGTGTCAAGCGTCCGCGACTCTCGATCGGAGTTCGACAATCTTTGGTGGCTAGAATCGCGCGACTCGAGGGTGCGAAAGCTCGATTAGAGAAACGGTTTATACACAGCGGTGGTGATTACAGTGGTGACAATAACGCGGAAAGACTCGTTTGGCGAGAGATCGATATCGCGTTCAAGAACCGTATACTGACCGGTGCGGTGATTAACGCAGACTATATCGAACCGCGACAATTTCTCGAGGACGCTAAAGACATCGTGCTCGAACACGTGCAAAAAGTTATGGAAAGACATAATAACGTAAAAGTGAACACTGTGTTCAACGGTGAATTCGTGTCGGGTGATAAGAGCGCAAATAAAAGTGTAAATACCAGAAACTATGAACTCTTTCGCACGTCCGATTTACACGAGTGGTACGAGCGACGCGTCGTCGAGCCCACGCTTGCCTCGCTCGAAGAATTTCAAGAACGCGATAGCGGGTGGGCGTTGTCGCGAATTCTCGATTTAACTGTAAATATAAATAAATATAATCCAATGCGCGCGGGGTGCCACATTAAATTACCGCGAGAAATAACAATGAAGAGAGCGGTAATAAACGTGCAATCCAAAGACAATGCGTGTTTCGCGTGGGCGGTGGTCGCCGCTCTACATCCAGCTGAAAGAAACGCGGAACGGGAATCTTCGTATCCACATTATACGACAGTGCCAAATCTCCAAGACATTGAGTTTCCGATGACATTAAGTCAAATTAAAAAATTTGAACTTCACAACAACATTTCGATAAATGTATAAAACATCGAGAAAGAAAACAACATTGTCCCGATACGTCTGAGCGAACAAAAGAAGGACAGACACGTCAACTTGCTGTACATGCAAGATTCGCAAGACATCGGACATTTTGCGTGGATCAAGAATTTATCCCGCCTCGTGAGCTCACAATTGAGTTGTGGCAAACGCAGACAATATATCTGCGGTCGGTACGTATATTTAATAAAAATGCAATATATAAAATATACGAAAGAAAACTTAATTATTTCCATTTTTTTTACAGATGTTTACACTATTTTGGATCGGAGGACAAGTTGCAATCGCACATTGTAGACTGTTGAGAAATGAACGAGTGCGCCATCCGGTTACCGAGCGATAAAGACAAGTGGCTCGCGTTCAACAACTACAACAGAAAGGAGCGACTTCCCTTCGTCGTATACGCCGACTTGGAGTGCGTGCTGAGGAAGACCGATGGTGATCCGATGGCGTCTACGTACACGTTTCAGCATCATCAAGTAGTTAGCGTAGCTTATTATGTACATTGTTCGTACGACGAATCGTTATCTGTGTTTTATTCTCGCCGTAGTACCGATTGCGTTTCGTGGTTCGTGGAAAAATTAAAAAATTTAGCGCAACGCGTAAAGATTATTTTAACCACGAATGTCCCCATGATAAATTTAACGCGAGATGAGCGGGAAAAGTTTCACAGCGCGACACACTGTCATATTTGCGAAAAACCGTTCGCGCAAGACGACACGCGCGTACGCGATCATTGCCATCTTACCGGGCGGTATCGAGGTCCCGCGCATTCAAACTGCAATTTAAATTATAAAGACTCTTTTTGCATTCCCATAGTATTTCACAATTTATCCGGTTACGATTCACATTTTATCATCGAGGAAATAGCTACCGCGTTCGAAGGCTCGATCAACGTACTACCGATAACGAAAGAAAAGTATATTTCATTCACAAAACACGTTAAAGATACCGCCGAAAGATTAGATTGACGAAGCGATATAAAGTTACGGTTCATCGATTCGTACAAATTTCTCAGTACTAGTCTCGAAAAATTGGCATCTTTTCTAAATAATGATAAACTTCAAATTTTAAAATCGAAATTTCAAAATTTATCGATCGAAGAGTTCAATTTATTGACGCGAAAAGATGTCTTTCCATACGAATACATTGACTGTGTCGATAGGTTGCACGATACGTGTTTACCACCGCGCGAATCATTTTATAGTTCCTTGACCGGTGACACCGTATCCGAGAGCGATTACGCGCACGCCGAAAATGTGTGGGAGCGGTTCTCCGTTCGAACGTTGGGCGAATACAGCGACTTGTATTTAAAAACGGATGTCTTGTTATTGGCCGACGTTTTTGAAAATTTTCGCAACAAATGTATCGAGAGTTACGGGCTCGACCCCGCATATTACTATATTCTTCCCGGATACACGTGGGATGCAATGCTAAAACATACAACTATTACGTTCGAATTACTTACTGATATCGATATGGTTATGTTTATCGAACGGGGAATACGCGGTGGCCTGAGCCAATGTTCCGGCAGATACGCGCGAGCCAATAACAAGTACATGCCGTCTTACGACCCATCGAAACCATCGTCGTACATGATGTGTTTCGATGTAAACAACTTGTACGGTTGGGCGATGTGTTAACCATTGCCCTATGCCGATTTTCGATGGATCGACGACATCTCTGACTTTGACGTTAGCGCGATCGCTTCGGATTCAACCACAGGTTATATTCTCGAGGTCGATCTGGAGTATCCGCAACATCTTCACGACGCACACGATGATCTACCGTTCTGTCCAACGCGCGATAAGCCGCCCAGCAAGCGGCAGGACAAGCTCCTCGCGACTTTATACGATAAGAAGCGTTTCGTCATACACTATAGCAACCTGCAGCAATGCACGCGTCACGGTCTTCGCATCGCAAAGATACATCGCGTATTGCAATTTGCTCAATCCGCATAGCTCCGCGATTACATCGAACTCAACACCCGGTTTAGAACGCGCGCGATTTTTAACTTTACAAAATTCAAATTCTCCCACATACGATATAATAATTTTATTCCATGATTTTACCATAATAATTTTAATCTTTATTACTTTATTAATTCTCCTTATTCTACTAATTTTAATATTCAATAAATTTACCAATCGATTCTTACTCCAAGGAAATATAATTGAATTAATCTGAACTATCGTTCCAATATTAATTTTTATTTTTATTGCTATACCATCAATTAAAATTTTATATTTAACAGATGAAATATATTCAAGTAAAATTACTATCAAAGCTATTAGGCATCAATGATACTGAAGATATGAATATTCTGATTTTTTAGAAATTAGATTTGATTCATTTATAATTCCAACTAATGAACTTAAACTTAATGAATTTAATTTATTAGAAGTAGATAATCGTTGCGTTATTCCCTTTAATTACCCTATTCGTTTACTAACAACCTCTATAGATGTAATTCACTCATGAACTATTCCGTCATTAGGAATCAAAATAGATTCAACCCCCGGACGTTTAAATCAATCTCTATTAATCATAAATCGACCAGGATTATTTTTTGGTCAATGCTCTGAAATTTGTGGCATAAATCATAGATTTATACCAATTGTAATTGAATCAACTAATTTTAATTATTTCAAAAATTGACTAAAACATTTAATTTATAATAATTTATAAAATTTATTATCAAAAAATTTTATATACATTAAATGACTGAATTTGTAAGTTTTGATTTTTTAAATCAATTATAATAGATTAACATCTATTTTTAATGAAAGAATTAGTTTAATTTTCAACAACATTAAATTGTCAATTTAAAAATATTTTATATAAAATATTCTTTTATTCCTCATATAATACCAATAATATGGACATTAATTTTATCCTTATCCTTAGGAATCTTATTTATTACTTTAATAATAATTTATTTTATATATATCCCTATAAATTTTAATTCATTAAACATAATTACTAAAGAAGTCAAATGAACTTGAAAATGATAACAAATTTATTTTCTATTTTTGATCCCTCAACTAGAATATCATTATCTTTAAATTGACTAAGAATACTAATTATTTTATTAATACTTCCTTTCCAATTTTGATTAGTTCCATCACAATTCATTATAATATGAAATTTACTATTAATTTTTTTATTTAAAGAATTTAAAATTTTAATTAATTATTCATATTCAAATTTAATTATTTTATTAAGATTATTTTCTCTAATTATTATT
The DNA here is from genome assembly GCF_030449975.1 of Polyergus mexicanus. NCBI lineage: Eukaryota > Metazoa > Arthropoda > Insecta > Hymenoptera > Formicidae > Polyergus > Polyergus mexicanus. Next base: position 3,486,747 of record NW_027223334.1, read on the forward strand.
TCTAATCTAATGGGATTATTCCCTTATATTTTTACAATTTCTAGGCAATTTAATTTCTGTTTATCATTATCCCTAACATTATGAATTTCTATAATTATATATAGAATATATAATTATTTAAATATTATATTAGCCCATTTAACCACCCAGGAAACCCCATTTAGACTAATACCTTTTATAGTTATTATTGAATCAATTAGTTTAATAATTCGACCTCTAACCCTGGCTATTCGCCTAACTGCTAATATAATTGCCGGTCATTTATTATTATCTTTTTTAGGATCTTCTGGGGAAATTATCAACAATAAATTAATTTTAATAATAATAATAATTTCCCAACTAATACTCCTAATTTTAGAAATGTCAGTTTCTATCATTCAAGCTTATGTATTTTCAATTCTATCAACATTATATAGAAGAGAAAGTTAATGTATAAATTATAAATTAACCCAATTTTATTAATATGATATAATATAAATAACTATGACAAAAATCCATCAAAATCATACCTTTCACCTAGTTTCAATTAGACCATGACCAATCATACTTTCTTTTAGATTATTTAATAATCTAATTTCTATAATTATATGATTTAATAAAATAAATTATTTAATTTATATCTCAATACCCTGTACATTATTATGTATATATCAATGATGACGAGATGTAATTCGAGAATCTACTTTCCAAGGATTACATACTATAATAATTATTAAGATACTACGAATAGGAATAATTCTTTTTATTATTTCTGAAATCTTCTTTTTTATTTCCTTTTTCTGAGCTTATTTTCACTCCTCATTATCTCCTTCAATAGAAATTGGACAATTATGACCACCAAAAGGTATTCAACCTTTTAACCCATTCGATATCCCATTAATAAATACAATTATTTTAATTTCTTCAGGAATAACTATCACATGATCTCATCATTCTATGTTAAATAAAAATTTTACTGAGTGTATTAAAAGACTAATTTTAACAATTATTTTAGGGCTTTATTTTACCTCAATTCAAATAATTGAATATTATGAATCTCCCTTTTCTATATCAGATTCAATTTATGGATCTACATATATATATATATATATATATATATATATAATTCTTTATTGATCCCCTTGGGGTTACAAAACACCATCATACACAACATACAAATAAAAACAACGCTATACATCTTTTTCTTACAACTAAACTCTTAATCTATCGCGCAATCTTAACCTATACTCCATTACCCTACCTAATACACACACACACTACGCATCTACGCTGTCTTAACCACTAACTTAGCCTATGGATCTCCGTTTCCGTTTATTCACATTCTCCCTCATCCACTCCCCTACTCTTCCACTCATTCACCCTTCCCCCCCTTCTTTCTTCCAATTCCCTCATCCATCTCTCCCCCTCCCCCTCCTCCCCTAATACCATCCCTACATTTTCCTGCCACCCACCCTCCCTTCCCCAATCCGTGCATTCCTCCCAAACGTGCTCCCACGACTCCAACACCCTCTCACACTCCCTGCATTTCCTTCCCTCCTCCCCTTCCCAGTATCTCCCTTCTCTCATCCCATTCCCCAATCTAAATCTTGCTACCCTTTGCCATCTACTTTCCCCCCATCCTTTTTTTAAATACCCTGGCACTCCTTCCCCCTTCACCCATTTATACCACCTATTATAATCCGACCCCCATATCCTCTTCCATCTTTCTTCTCTCTGCAACTTTCTTTCTCTCTCAATCATCTCTTCCCCCCTTAATTTCAGCATCTCCTCCATTTTCCACCCCCTTTCCTCTATAAATCTCCTCCTCTCCCCCTCCCATCCTATCCCTTCCTTTCCCCTCCTAATCCTTCCCTTCATCTCCTCCCAACACTTCCTAGCCAGCTCTCCCCCCTTACCCTCCTCCAATTTCTTCTCATAATTCCAAGCTCTCATACCCGCCCTCCCCCTCAACAAATCCCTCTGCAATTCCTCCCTTACCATATATCCCGGTGTATACCTTTCCACTCCTAACACCCACTTCAAATACCTGTCCTGCAATTTTTCCACCCTCTCCCTTTCCTTCCACCCCCACACCTCCACCCCATAACTAACCACCGACCATACTAACTTATCAAACAACCAAATCCTTTTTCCCCAATCCCCCCCAAACCTCCTTTTTCCTATCCCCCACACCTGACCCAATAATGCTGCTCCCTTCCTAACCCTTTCCCTCACATGCGCATCCTGTTTTCCATCCGACCTCACCGTGTACCCCAAGTACTTAAACTCCCTCACCTCCTCCAGCAAATTTCCCTTCCAAAACCATTTTACTTTCTTCCATCTCCCTCCTCCCTTTCTACATCTCATTACTTTAGTCTTTGCCACATTCACCTCCAAACCCTTCCTGTCCATATAACTCTCCAACTTCCCTATCATCCCCTTCATTCCTCCTTCATCCTCCGCCAACAAAACCATGTCATCCGCATATGCCAAAGTATACACCTTCCCTCCCCCCAGCCTGACCCCACCCCACCCTCCCCTCCTCAGTTCATCATCCACGTCCGCCAACAACAACGTAAACAAACATGGACTCAACGGGCAACCCTGTCTCACTCCCCTCACTGTCCAGAACCTCTCCCCCTCCCTTTCCCCCACCCTCACCCTACTTACCGTCTCCCTCAAAACCTCCCCACACCTCTCAATTAGACCCTCCCTTACTCCTCTTGCTCTCATCGCCTCTATTAACACCCCTCTATCCACGGAATCAAACGCTGCCTTTAAATCCAAAAACATAGCTACCATTCTACCTCCTTTCTCTCCCACCTGCCTATTAATTAAATAATTGAGCACATATATGTTGTCTATCGTCCCTACTCCCTTTCTGAACCCCGTCTGACTTGCCGGTATCAACCGCTTCCGTTCCACCTCATTCCTCAACCTTTCCGCCAATACCGCTACATACACCTTATACCCCGTCTGGGTTAACGTTACCCCTCTATATTCCTCTACCCTATCCCCCTCCCCTTTTTTCAGTATCGGCACTATTATCCCCTCCCTCCATTCTCTTGGCCACTCTTCCCCTTTCCAAATCCTTCTACACACCCCCCAAATCCCCTCCTCCACCTCTTCTCCTCCATACTTCCACACCTCATTCGGTATTCCATCCCCCCCCGCCGCCTTGCCATCCTTCAACTTCTTTATCACTTTTCTAACCTCCTCCCTTCCGATTTCCTCCTCTTCATTCTCCCCCATCTTCCTTCCTATCCCCCTTATTACCCTCCACTCTACTCCCCCCAAGAGCCCTCTAAAAAAACCATCCCATTCCTCCATTTCTATCCCCTCATTCACTCTCTTCTTGATCCTTCTTTCTCTATTTATTATCTTCCAAATCTGCCCTTCCGTTTTCACTTCCCTCACCTCTCTCTCCCACCTCTCAGCTTCCTTCCTCTTCTTTTCCTCACATATGACCTTGTACCTCCTCTTTTCCTCTCTATATTTATCCCCTGTCCCCCCCTCCCTCCTCCATCTCCTTAGCTCCCTCCTAACCACTTCTTTCCCCTCTTTACATTCCTCATCCCACCATCCTTTTTCCTTCCTCCGTTGCTTTTCCTCTTCCGTCTTTTCTAACGCTCTCAACACCCTACCCTTCAACTCCCCCCACTCCTCCTCTATTCCTTCCTTCCTTCCCTTCCTTTTCCCAACCTCTTCCCCAAACACCTTTCTACCCTCCATCGTCCAAACTCCTCTCCTTATTCTACCCCCGCTTCTTGCTCCCCTCCCGCTTTTCTCCCAATTCACCCCCCTTATCCATACTGTGAGCGGATGATGATCCGAGTCCACTCTCGCTTCCACCATCATTTTCTCTACTCCTTCCCTCGTTCTCTCATCCCCTACCACATAGTCAATTACCGATTCCCCCCTTCCCCCTGTATACGTCCATTCCCCTTTTACATCCCCCTTTACATTCCCATTCAAAATTGACCACCCTTGATCCTCCAGGAACCTACACAATCTCTTTCCTTCTCCATTCACTTTTTTGTCTTTTGAATTCCTGCATCTTCCTTCCCCCTCTTCCTCACTCCCCTCTTCCACTCCTCCCCCTTCCTCCCCCGTTCTTGCATTAAAGTCTCCTCCTATCAACACTCGCACACCTTCCTCTCTTTCTTCCATCCACTCTTTTAACTCCTCTAATTTCCTCTCTATATCTCTATTCACATATACCCCCACTATCCTCCACCATTCCCCTAACCATACCTTACATGTCATTAACCCTTCCTTATTTCTCCTCTCCCTTTCCTTCTCCACCGTCAATCCCACCCTTACTCCCAAAATCATTCCACCCATCGCCCTTCCTTTCTTATTCTTTCTTCCGGCCCACTGCATTTCCCATACATATCCCCTCGGCATCTTTCCTCTTACCCTCTCCCAGCTTTTACTATCCACCCACGTTTCGCACAATATCATAATATCCCACCCTTTCAGACCCTCCCAAAACTCTCTATCCTTATTCTTCAGCCCTGCCACATTCCAAAAACCCACCCTATACCTTCCCTTCCCCCCTCTCTTTTCCTCCCCCTCCCTCTCCTCTCCTCTCCCCATGCTCCTCTTTCCCCTCTCACCTTCCTCTTCCTCTCCCACTATCCCTCCTCCCTCCCTGTCCTTTCCTACTCTTATTCTTCCCCCTGATCTTTCCACCCTCTTCCCCCCCCATCCCTTAACTCTTCCTTTCCTTCATTCCATTTCCACCAAATACCATTTATTTGCACTTTTCCATATCCTACCCATACTCTCTTACCTTTTTCTCTCTCTCTCCTTGCCACACTCTCTATTACCCATCTCATCCTTCTTTCCTTCCATGTTAAATCATCATCCAACCTTATATCTCTGCTCTTTATTTCTCCTCTCCTTCTCATTATCTCCTTTTTCTTCTCTACTTCGTCTATTTTCACTATCGCCGTCCCTTTTCCTCCCTCCTTACTTCCTAAGCATCTCACCCCCTCTACCCTAGCCTCTATTTTTATCTCTTTTAATACATCCTCTACCCTCGCCCTCACCTCTCTTTCCCCTCCCTTCACTCCTCTTACTACAATATTCCTCCTTCTCTCCTCTCTTTCCTTCATCTCCATCCTTATCTCAATTTCTTTAATTTTCCCCTCTAATTCTCCTCCTCTTCCCTCCCCCTTTTTCCCTCCCCCCCTTTCTCTAAGTTTCATCTCTCGCCATTCATTCTCTAGCGCCTCCACTCTTCCCTTCATCTCTTCTCTCTCCACCCTGCCTCTCTCATCCATTTCCTCCATCTGTCTCCTCACTATCCCATCTATTTCCTCTCTTAGGTCTTTCATGTACCCCCTTAACATCTCCCCTATCATCTCCCTATCTTTCTGCATTTCTTTCCTCATTTCCTCCTTCACCCCCTTTAACCCTTCCTTTAACTCCTTTTTCCATTCCTCTTTCATTTCCCTCCACCATTCCATCTCTCCTACTCCCCCCCCTTCCAAACCCCTCACCGGTGACCTTTGAACCCTTTTCCCTTTCCTACCCTCCCCTACATCTTCACCCCCTTTTTCCCCTGCCTCTCTCTCTATCACTTCCCTTTTTCTTTTCCACATCTCATCTAAACTCCCCGTGCTCCCCCTTCTCACCTCCCCCGTCTTTAATAATTCCTTTTTTGTCTTATCCTCCATCTCTCCTTCCCTGCTATTTTCCCTGATATAATCCTCTATTTCTGTCGCCTCTCTATCTCCTCTATTGTCAGTGTTTATTCCCCTTCCTCTTCTGCCTCTGTCTCTATCCCTGTGCTCGCCTCTCTACCTAACTTCTATATTCCTTTCTCTCCGCCCTACCGTATGTCGCCGCTCTACCTATCTCACGCTCCCGGTTCTTCACTTCTCTACCACGTGACCCTCTTTCTCTCTTCCTAACCTTACTCTGCCCTGCTCTATCTTTTCCGCCTCCTTGCTTCTACCACCCTCTCCCGTACCTCCACCCTTACTTCTCCACTTTCCCCTCACCTCACTCCTCACTTGCACACCTCTCACTCTCTCACTCACTTCCCTATCACCTCACTTTCTCCACCTTTCGCTCTGCACACTTCCTACAATACTCTTTCTCACCCACCGGAAACGGAAATCCTTATGGATCTACATTCTTCATCGCTACAGGATTCCATGGATTACATGTTATTATTGGAATACTATTTTTACTAATTTGTTTATTTCGAACAAATTTATTACATTTCAGTAAAAATCATCATTTTGGATTTGAGGCAGCTGCATGATATTGACATTTTGTGGATGTAATTTGATTATTTCTGTATATTTCAATCTACTGATGAAGATATTAATCTTATTTTTATATTAAAATTTTAATAATTTTTTTATAAATTTACATAGTATATAATATTACATTTAATTTCCAATTAAAAAAATTAACTTATAAAATGTTAATATAAATAATTCTATCTATATTACTTATATCTTTGATATTTATAATATTACCTATAATAATTTTATTATTAAATTTTTCAATTTCATTGAAAATAATTATAAATCGAGAAAAAATATCTCCATTTGAATGTGGATTTGACCCAATTTCTAAATCTCGTCTACCATTTAGAATCTAATTTTTTTTAATTAGCTTAATTTTTTAAATTTTTGATATTGAAATTACTTTATTGATCCCATTAATCTATATGTTTTTTTCTACAAATAAAATTATATTTCTATCATCATCTTTATTTTTAATTATTCTTATTATTGGCCTAATAATTGAATATATAGAAAAATCTCTAGATTGAAAATAATTATATATATATATATATTGGGATTTTAGTTAATTGATAACATTTAAATCGCATTTAAAAATTATATTAAAAATCTTATATAAATCTCACATAGATATAAACATAAAATCTTTTAAAGTAAATTTTACACTTAATTTCGACTTAAATATTGATTATTACATTAATAATCTAAAAGACCTATATAATTTAACTTAAATTAATTGAAACCAAAAAGGAGGTTAATTATTGTTAATAATTATAATGAATATATTTTAAATATTCCTATTAATATAAAATATGAAAATAATATGAAATAATATTAAATAATATTAGATAATATTAAATAATATAAAATAATATGAAATAATATAAAATAATATGAAATAATATGAAATAATATGAAATAAATAAAATTGAACTTCTAATTCAATAAAAAATGAAAAACTCATTTTATTTCTTAAAACAATAAATATTTAAATTAATTAATAAGTCAATATCTCAAACTATCATATAATTAATAATAATTATATAATTAATGATAATTAATTATTATTATAATAATAATTTAAATATTTATCTAATAATAAGATTAATTTATATAGTTTAAATAAAACATTATATTTTCATTATAAAAATAATATTATCTATTTATTATTTATAAATAAACATTAATTGTATTTACAAATAAATCAAATTTATCTTCTTAATATCTTCAATATTACACTTTAAAATAAGCTATATAAATAATTTTAAATATTAATATAATTAATAATAATAATAATAATAATAATAATATAATTCATTTTACTTTATACAATTATAAAAATTATTATTAATAAATAAACCACAATTAAAATAAATATAAAAATTTTATAATAACTTATATAAATTAATCTAATTTCTTTAATTAAATTTAAAACCAATTTTTTACTGGAAAATTCCACCCATCTTTTATCAACTCCATAAATATTATTACCAAAATTAAAAAATGGCTTATAAATTTAAAAAAATATATAATTCAAAAATCATATAGACCTGAAAAAAAATCTATATAAATACAAATCTATTAAATTTTTTAAATATACTAAATTCCTTAATAAAATTCCTAATAATAATATAAATATAGTGACTAATTTAATATTAATTTTCAATAATATAAAAAAACCTATCAAAAAAAAATATTCAATTTAATATTGATCCACTTACTAATCTCAAAATTATTAAAATAAATATAGAAAAATTTATTAATTTTCTCTCTTTATAATAATAAAATCTACATATTCTAATATTTTCATTAAAATAAATATAATAAAATAACCGACAAGAATAAGAAATCGTCAAAGAAATAGATAATACTACCATCAACAATAAAAAAATATTAATATTTATTAAATAAATAGATTCTATGATCAAATCCTTAGAATAAAACCCCGCTATAAAAGGAAACCCTGTTAAAGATATTACTGAAACATAAAAACTCAATATAGTAAAAGGAATATATTCATTTATATTCCCACAAAATCGAATATCTTGATTATTATTCATCAAATGAATTATAATTCCAGCACATATAAACAATAATGATTTAAAAATTGCATGAGTTAACAAATGATAAAATGATAAATTATTTAACCCCAAACTCAGAATTATCATTATAAAACCCAACTGTCTTAAAGTTGTTAAAGCAATAATCTTTTTCAAATCATTCTCAAAATTTGCCATTATCCCAGACATAAATATAGTAAAAATTGACATATATAATAAAATCTTATCAAATATTCTATTTATAAAAATTTTATTAAACCGAATTAATAAATATACATCTGCAGTTACTAATGTTGAAGAATGAACTAAAGCAGAAACAGGTGTAGGGGCAGCTATAGTCAAGGGTAACCAAACTGAAAAGGGAATTTGAGCACTCTTAGTAATCAACGCCAAAAAAATCATCATCAAAATAAATTTATTAGATTTGCTCATAAAATAAATATTCCATCTTCCATAAATATATATTAAACTAATTGCTATTAATAGGCCAATATCACCAATTCGATTACATAACACTGTAACTATCCCTGAATTATAAGATATATAATTTTGATAAAAAATTACTAGACAATATGAAATAAGCCCTAAACCGTCCCACCCGAATAAAATTCTAATCAAATTTGATCTAATAATTATTATAACTATTGATAAAATAAATAAAATTAATAATTTAATAAACCGATCAATATAAATCTCTTCTTTTATATAAATTATTCTATACAGTATAATTATTGAAGAAATCAGTATTACTACTCTAATAAATAAACAAGATAATCAATCAAATATTATATAAAATTCTATATTAATTGAATTAAAATTAAATAATATTCACTCTATCATAATACCCAAATCCATAAAATAAAAATAAAATCCTAAATAAGCTAACAAAATAAATATTTTAAATATAAAAAATGCATAAATTATTAAATTATTAATTATTTAAGATAAAAAAAATTTCTTTAATTCCATAAATTAATATTTTATATATTTATAAACTACTTAAATAAATTAATTAAAATTAATATATTAAATTTAAATTAAAAATTAATAAAACTAATGGTCTAATATGAATTAATAAAATTATATAATCTTTTAAATAAATTCCTATAAATTTATTTTCAGAATAAATATATCCATGCTGAATATAAGAATATAAATATAATGAATAAGAACTTCTAAAAAAACAAATAATTATTAAATAAACTATTATACATAAATCTCAACCAACTAAAACTCTAATTATACAAATCTTTCTAATAAAATTTAATGAAAATGGAAAAGAAAAATTTGCAGAACATAAAAAAAATCATAAGGTCCCTAATGAAGGTAAAATATTTAATATTCCTTTATTAAAAAATATTAATCGCCTATAAGACCGTTCATAGTATAAATTTACTATAAAAAATAACCCTGATGAACATAAACCATGAGAAATTATTAAAATATATGAACTAATAAGCCCCATTTTTATTAAAGTTAACATAGAACATATTAAAATATTTATATGAACGACTGACGAATAGGCAAAAAAACTTTTTATATCAATTTGAATTAAACAAATTAATCTAACTAATAATCCGCCTATACCCCCTACCCTAATAATTAAATAATTAAATTCAATTCTATATTTAAAAAATATTTCTATAAATCGTAAAATTCCATATCTCCCTAATTTCAATAATACAGACGCTAAAATTATAGATCCATAGACCGGGGCCTCAACATGAGCTTTTGGAAGCCAAATATGAAATATATAAATGGGTAACTTAATAAAAAATGCTATAAATAAAATTATATAATCTAAAAAATTAATATTAAAATTTATAAATATAATCAATAAATTTAAATCTAATGAGCCATTTAATTTTAACAATTTTATAATATAAACTAATAAAGGTAATGAAATAAATATTGTATATATAAGTAAATAATACGAAGTCTTTAAACGTTCAAAATTTATTCCCCAATATATAATTATAATAAAAGTAGGAATTAATCTTAATTCAAACATTAAATAAAATACAATTAAATTTATTGCTGAAAAAAACATTAATAAAATTATTATTATAAATATGAATATTAATAATTTTTTTAAATGAATTTTACTAAAAATTTTATCTTCTCTCTGGATAACTATGAATATTAAACCTAAAATTCATATACTTAATATTAATATATAAAATGAAAAAAAATCATGACCAAACAATAATCCTACTTTAATTCAAATTACATCTTTATATATATAATTAAATAAAAAAAAAAATCTTATAATAAAACAAATATTATAATAAAATATAATTTTCATATTTTTTATAATCATTATAAACATAAATATTATTGTAAATAAAAATTTTATCATATATATGTATATATATATATGTATATGTATATATATATATATTATAAAATTTAAAATTTTTTTATATTAAATATATAATACAATTCATTACCATGAAATCGAACAATTAAAACTAATAAAGCTAATCCTAAAACACCCTCACAAACTCTAAAAACTAAATAATAAATTATAAAAACTTCTAAATTTAACAAACTAAAAATAATAATTATTATTAATGATAAATTCAAAATTATTAATTCTACTACTATTAAAACCACCAATATAAATTTATATATAAAAATTAATATAAATAAAATAATTATATATATATATATATATATCTATAAATTAAAATATCAATATTAATTTAATAATTAATTAATTAAAATATTATTAATAAATTAATAAAATAAACCACTGAAATATTTTATTGATAAATAATACTTATATAGTTTATTAAAAACATTAATTTTGTAAATTAAAAATATTTAAACCAAAAAATTATTAGTTTATAAAAATATTCAAAAAAATAATTTAAAATTATACCATTAATCTCCAAAATTAATATTCTTATTAAACTACTTTCTGAAAAATAAAATATAATTTAAAAACTTATTATGAATAAAGAATTATATATTATTAATTTTTTTTTAATAATTATAATGTTTAAAATTTTATTAATTTTATCTATAAATATTATAATTATCCACCCTATTATAATCATTATTATTACTTTAATTTATAGATTAATTATTTGTATACATATATCCTTATGAAAATATAATTATTTATGTTCAATTATATTATTTTGAATTATAATCAGAGGGTTAATAATTATTTTTATATATTTTTCAAGACTAATTTCAAATGAACAAATTAATTTTAAACTTAATAAATTTATTATAATATATTACTTACTTAATTCTATAATTTTTTGACTATTAAATTATAAATTGAATTTTATTTATTCGTTAATTAAAAAATATAATTTCTTAGAATCTAATTATATAATAAAATTTAATGAAATAAACTTTCAAAATATTTTATATTTATAAGAATATCCATTACATAATTTAACTATTAGATCAATATTTTATTTACTAATTACCCTATTTTCTATTATTAAAATTTGTTCATTAAAATCAATTTCTATACGTAAAATTAATTAATTATAATTAATATATGAATAAAAATTTAATAAATTTTTTAAAAATATCTTTAATAAATCTCCCCTCCCCAGTAAATATTTCTTATTGATGAAATTTTCGATCCTTATTAGGAATATTTTTATTAATTCAAATTACAAGTGGATTTATACTATCAATACATTATTGCCCAAATACAAATATAGCTTTTTTTAGAATTATTCATATTATTCAAAATGTTAAATTAGGTTGATTAATTCATAATATTCATATTAATGGTGCCTCATTATTTTTTATTTGTATATATATGCATATTAGACGAAATCTTTATTATACCTCATATAAATTAACCAACACTTGATTAATTGGAGTAACAATTTATCTTATATCTATAGCTACTGCTTTTCTAGGATACGTTCTACCATGAGGACAAATATCATTTTGAGGGGCCACAGTAATTACTAATTTAATATCTACAATTCCTTATATTGGAAATTCAGTAGTCCAATGGATTTGAGGGGGATTCTCAATTAATAATGCTACTCTTAATCTATTTTACTCCCTTTTTTTTTGTAACGGAGGGGAAATGCTTTTACGCATACCCCGCCTCGATGGGGTTCGAGGCGGGGTTATGTGGGACTCACCCCGGCCTAAACAAACGGCCGGGGACTACCCACTAAAACCCCTCCGGGTGGTCTTCTCGGGCGTTTCTGGGGGCCTCTCTGGAAACTGACATATGCACTACTTCAGAGAGGCCCCCCGCCCACAAGCCTTGCCCCCTGGGGGAGCGGTTGAGCTCTCCCCCAGTGCCCACATTAAGACGTGGGCATTGTCGGCCTAACTAGGCGAGGAGGGACCACCGCCCCTCTCGCCTCCCTCCCGGTGTTAGTCCCGGGGGGGGCGTGGTCGGGCCCAGGTACCCCACCTGGGCTCCGACCACCGGGCCCGACCCCGCGAGAGACGTCCGCGACGAGTCAGCGGACGTCCCCCGAGTTCGCCGGGGCCCCGCGCCGGCGCAGGAGGTCTTCGATGGGGCCGGACCCGATCGTGGCCCGGCCCCCTCCCCCCGCCCCCCCCCTGTCTGGGGCGGTTCTCCGGGACCGCCCTGGGCCAATGTGGCCCCGGCCCCCGTCGACCCACCCCGGGAGGTCCGTGGGGCGCGGCGATGACGTGCCGCACCCCTCAGACCAGGGGGTGCGGGGAGTCCGCGGGTCCTGCCCGTAATGGGCCCTCCCCGCGTTCCCCCCCAGATCCCCCGGTTGTCCCTCCTCGGTCGCGAGCTCCCGCTCTCTCTCGGCCTCCTCCTTCTGCAGCATTACTGCCTCACAGAAGGAGGAGACCGCCCTCCAGGACTCCTCGCTCTCGAGCATAGCACCGACGATGCTCGAGAGCGAGAAGCCAATATCCCCCCCTATTATTTGGACGAGGACACGGCGCTCTTCCGCCCACGCTGGGCACACCTCCAGCGTGTGCTGCGCCGTGTCCTCGTCCGCGCCGCAATGGTGGCAGCGCGCGCTGTCCTCTTTCCCGACACAGGTATGAGCCAAAGCATCCATGGCCTGTAAACACCTGTGTCGCACGGTATGACATCTCGCCATCCGCCCTCGTGACCCATTTGATCAAGTGAGGGCGGATGGCCTCGACGACGCGCCTCCCCGTGTTGTCACGGGGGTCGGAGAGGTGCTCGTCCCACCTCCCCAGAGCGCGTCGCCGGGCTTGGAGCCTCACGGCGGCCTTGACCCTTGGGGTCAATGCCACGCCTAATCCGCCGAGCTCCCGCGTACGCCTGTACACAAAGGCGTACATATCGGCGTAGAGCTCGACGGGCGGCGTTCCTGCCAATAATGTGGCCGCCGTGTGCGACACCGTCCTATACCCGCGGACGACCCTGATGGCCACCCTCCGAAAGACGCGGCGCAGCAGCATTTTGCTGCACCTTCTGGCCATCAGGGCGTCCGCCCACACCGGTGACCCATAAAGGGCCACCGCCCGGACGGTGTTCGCATAGAGGCGACGCACCCGGCCATCCGGGCCCCCAAGATTGGGCAGGAGTCGACTAAGGCTAATTGCCACCGACTCCGCCCTGGGGGCCAGGCGCCTAAAGTGCTCGCCAAAGCTCCAAGTCGCGTCCAGGTAGAGACCGAGGTACTTCAATTGGTCTCCCACCCGGACGGAGATGTCATCCACCGTGACATAGGCCTCGGGGGGGAGGTCCTACGCTTCCCCCTATGCATGAATAGCGCCTCGGTTTTGTGAGGCGCTACCTGCAGGCCCATGCCACGGATAGCGCAGACAGCGCACGCTACCCCAACGTTGGCGGTGTATACCGCATCCCCCCAGCTTTTTCCCCCGGCCAATAGCAGAGTGTCGTCTGCATAGCAGACGACCCTGCAGCCGGGGGGGAGAGCAATGCCCAGCACTCTGTTGTACGCGAGATTCCACAGAGTGGGGCCCAACACTGACCCCTGTGGAACCCCGCAGTACACGTCCCTTCTGCGCAGGAGTACCCCGTTATCAGGGTACTCCAGCCACCTGTCCCGGAAATAACTCCTAAGGACCTCCACCATGTAGGGAGGGAGGCCAAAGGTGTTAGCGGCCTCCCCCACCCTACTCCAGGGCAGGGTGTTGAATGCGTTGCGGATGTCAAGTGACACCGCAATCACCACCCTGCCCTCCTTCATAATGGATTCCGCGAGGGACCGTACACGCAGGATTGCGTCCACGGTCGATCGCCCCCCGCGGAACCCATATTGGTCTCGGTGGAGGTCCATATCACCTCGGGACAGATGTTGGACGAGGCGATTCACCAACACTCTCTCCAAGAGCTTTCCCGCCTCGTCCAACAGGCAAATTGGCCTGTAGGCAGAAGGGACGTTGCTAGGCTTGCTCCCCTTTGGGATGAGGACCAATCTGGCCCTCACCCATGCTGGGGGGAATACACCTTGCCTGAGGCAGCTATTGAATAGCTGCCTCAGGCGCCCGGACAAGTGGTACAAGGCTAGGACCCAGACCCGGCCGGGGATCCCGTCGGGGCCCGGGGCCTTATTGCCCCTGAGCCTCAGCCGACGGATCACACCGGCCATCTCGTCCTCTGTAACCTCCAGGTCCTCCGACCACGGGATGGCCGCCTCCTGGCGGCCACCCGCGTCGAAGGGGGGGCCCTCGGATGGAAAGAGGGCCCCCAAAACGTCCTCGAGGACCTGGGGTTCCAGGGACTCCGTCACGGGGGGCGCCCAAGATCTAAGCTTGTTCATGACAAGCCTGTATGGGCGCCCCCATGGGTCTGCGTCCAGCGAGCGTAGGAGTTCGTCCCACGCTCGGGCCTTGGACCTCCTGATCTCGGCGCTGAGGGCGTTCCTTGCGGCACGGAACCCCTCATACGCCTCAGCCGTCCTCTCGGCGTCGTGACGACGCCGAGCCCGGGTGAAGCGGCGTCTGGCCGCGACGGAGCATCGCCGAAGTTCGGCGATCTCCGCGCTCCACCAGTACGCCGCCCTTCGCGGGCGGGGGCTGGTCCGGGGCATCGCGAAATAACATGCGTCGCGTAATGCGCCCCGGAACCAGTTCACCTCCTCGGTGATCCCCCGCCCCTCCCCCCCGGGACACGGCCAGTCTGCCGCGAGGACGGCCGCGATCAGCCTGTCCGGGCTCAACTTGGTGAGGGCCCATCTCCGTGGCCGGGCATCTCCCCGGTCTTGGGAGCGGCCGAGCACCCCGTGGCGGGCAGCGCGGAGGACCACCTCTATGTAGAGGTGGTCCGAGAGTGTTTCGCACTCCGCCACCCGCCAGCTTATGATCTTACGTGTGGCGGAGGGGGTGGCCCAGGTCAAGTCCGGGACCGATTCCCCCTGCCACCGCACTAGGGTGCTCCTCGACCCCGTGTTTATCAAACACAGGCCGAGTGCCGCCGTCCAGTCCTGCAGGGCCTCGCCCCTGGCGTCCGTGAACCGGGAACCCCAACGCGTTGATTTCGCGTTGAAGTCCCCGGCCACAATAATCGGACGGGGCATCTGTCGGCGAAAACAAGCCGACACCCCGTCCAAAAACGCCTCAAACTGGGCGAGGCTCACGTTGGGGGAGATGTATACTCCCAACGGATATGGGCCCCCACCTGACCGCCACCACTCCCGCCCCGGCCTCGACCGGTGTGCAAGGCGGGAGTGTGGGGTCACACCTCCACGTGATCGCGATGGAGCCCGTCCGGTCGCCAATCCAGCATGGACTGGCCTCCGGAACGTGGTATGGCTCCGCCGCGATCCCCAATCCGAAACCACGCTCTGCCAGGCTATGCAGGAATAAGTCCTGCGCCCGGCGAGCGTGGTTCAGATTGGCCTGCAGGATGCCCAGGGACATTTATTTACTTGTCCCTGGGCTCCGCCATCGTCACCTCCGCCAACGAGGCGGGGGGCGTGACGGCTGCAGGCCGGGCCCTTGGGGGCCTTTTTTCCTTGGGGGCCTCGGTTGCGGTCCCCCTATCCCCCGCCTCGCATTTGCGGGTATCGGGGGGCGCCGTCGTGATCTCGGCCAGTCTCACCGGCCGAGTCACCTCCGCAGCGTTCGTCGACGGGAGGGGCTCCCGTTGTTTGCCCGGCCGTTTCTTGGGGGGGGGGTGCATCTGGCACTCCCCACCCTGTGATCGGCCGGGCGCCCCAGTACCGCGCAAACAGGGCACCTGGCCTTGCCCGCGCAGTCGCGCGCCAGGTGCCCGGGTTCGCCACATCTGTAGCAGCAGCCCCTTCGATCAATGGAGCTGCTGCAGTGCTGCTGGACATGGCCCCTCTCCAAGCATTTGAAGCATTGGAGAGGGCGCTTGTCCAGCAGCTCCACTTGGGCCCGGGACCATCTTATTTGGATGGCCCGGGCTGCCGCTATTTTATTAGCGGCCCTTAGTGGGCACTGCACCCAGACAGTGCCCAGGCCGCGGGTTGGGAACTTAATGTCCCCAACCCGCACATCCGCTGCCTCGCAGCCCCCCGGCCCAGCGATGGCCGCCGCGATGTCGGCGGCCGCGATGGACCGGTCGAGGCCCCGGAGCCTTAGCTCCGCCTTTCTTATGGGCCGGGCGAATCGGACCACTTCGCTGCCGGCGAAGACCCGGCAGAGGTCGGCGTAAAGGGCGTCAGCCCTCTGTGACGCCGTTGGCCCGTCTTTCTCGCCCGACCCGGCGAGCTCCACCCTGGCCCCCGTGGCGGCCTCCCGGACCCGGAGGGAGTCAATTCCCAGCTTTGGGAGATCGATCTCCCTCCGGGCCCTGGCCATGGTCTCTTGGTATGCCCCGTCGGCGCAGGTTATGGTAACCGCTGTCGATCGGGGCACCCTACGCCTCGAAGCATCTCCCCCTCGGCGCCTCTTTGGCCGTTGCTGTCCCCCAGTACGCTGGGTGGACTGCGCCGCCTTTGTGGTGCCCTTCCTGGCCGGAGGTTGGGCCGCCTGCGCGGCCCTTGCCCGTGCCGTCCTCTCCCTCCGCCCCACGACCCTCGACCAGGACTCGTCCTGGCGAGGGATAACCGGGGGGAGGGGAGGAAACCCCCGATCCCGTGCCACCGGCCTGGGATCGCTAGGGGGGGCGGGGCTCTGCTCCGCCCTCCCGGGGTCGCCGGTACGCTGCGGGGCGCAGGGGGCGGGGGCCTCGTGCCTCCGCCCTCCGCCGCGCCGCGCGACTTTTTCCTCTTCCCCCCTTCCTCCCCTGCCCCGGCGCCGAGGCGCCGGCAGGGGGGACAGGCGGGAAGTCTCTCCCGGGCGGGCGGCCGGCCGCCGGAGCGGGCCCGGAGAGTCCGCCCCGGCCTAACGCCGCCCGCATGTCGACGAGGGTGGCGATCTGCTCGGTATACCAGTCGTACCAAGCTCGCTCACCCTCGCCGACAACTCCCGGCGGGTAGCTCGCAGAGGTACCTCCCAAAGGGGACCTCATCGCCGCAAATCCCCGGCCACCCGCCGACATTGGGGACCGCAGTCCCTTTTCCCCCTTAGGGGACGTTGGGGACCCCTGTCCCTTGCCCCCCCCCCCTATAAAACGTTGGGGACGTAAGTCCCTACCCCCCCCAACGTTGAGGACCCCTGTCCCTTCCCCCCCGCCGGGCGCTCCACCCTCACTGGGGCGTCCAGCATCTCCACCGACTTCACCCGGGGTGCCCCCCGCTTTTTGCGGGGAGACCCCCCCGGGCGAGCCGGGGAGAACCAGCTGGAGGGAGGGTTTGGCGGCTCGGACCGCCGCCAACTCCCCTCGGAGCTCGCGAACCTCTTTCTGGAGGTCCGCGTTGCGGTCCTTCAGGGACTTCATGTCCCGTCGGAGAGCCGCAAGCTCCCCCTCTCCCTCAACCCGTTGGGCCCTCTCCGCCAAGGCGCTAGCCGCCACCCTTACCAAGGCCGCGGCCTCCCTCAGCTTTCGCTGAAAAGAGCCCTTCGGGTTGCCGGAGCAGGCGGCTATCCGATCGATAGCAGCTGCCTGCTCCAGACTACGCGCCGCAATGTCCGGGGTGGGGGCCTGCCCCACCTCGTCGGCGCACTGTGCCTCGTAGGTCCTAAGGTCCCTACTCGGCGGAGGGAGGGGAGCATCCTCCGATAAGGCCTTCCTGGCCCTCTGCTCCCTCTCCCTCTCCCTCCTACGGGCGGCCTCCGCCTCGCGCTTCGCGTGAAGGCCCACAAACTCGCCCGTAGTGGGCGGCCGTCCGCGTCCCCGCTTCTTGGGGAGCTCCTCCTCTCCCATGACCTCCCCTTCGGGAGACACGTACCCCTCGGTGTCCTCGCTAACTAGCGAGGCCCTTGAGGATGGGACGGGGGTGGCACAACTACTGCCCCCCCCCGTGAGGAGTCCTCCGCCATCTCTTTCGAGCGGGTGAGGCTCTTGCCCCGACCCGCTTCGCCCCGGTTGTAGGGGTGCGCCCTCGCAGACGAGAGCGAGCGCGACCGGGACCCCGACTTCGATGAAGCCGGGCCCGGTCGACCCGCCCTCCGCGTGGTCACCCTCTCCTCTCTGTCTTCGGCGATAGCCATCTCGCCGGGGGCGCTCGTCGGCAACGCCCTCGGTGGCCCGTCGTATGATGACGACGAGGGGGGAACCGGGACTGTATCCCCCCACGCCGGCCGCTGTGGGTTCCGAGGCCCACTGCGGCGGTAAGGTTATTATCTTTTGTTGTACTCATCATGGTATCAAGAAAAGATGGTTTAATTTCGGTGTTTTCCTTCACCTAGGTCGGTTGGCTTCACCACGCCTGACGAGCCCGACCTGCCCGGGATTTTTTACTGAGGTTACCTACCTCTCCTCCTCACTCGATCCCTCCTTCCCCTCCCATTCACACCCCCTCCCCCCCTTCCCACAAAACCCCAATACCCTCCCCACCCATCCCCAATACCCACACCCATACCCACGCACCCCCCTCAAACCCACACAAACCCCCAGAAAAATAACCCCAATAACCCCCCACAATACCCCAATCCAAATCATACATTCATACCAAAATAAAGAAAAATAATACGCAATCACACGACGATCGAGTTCTTTGGTGCACTCTTAGACCCCTTCCAGGAATGGAAGGGGAGCCCCTCCACCACGACAAGGTGGTGCATCATCGGAGGGGATCGATTTTACTCCCTACATTTTATTTTACCATTTATTATCTCTATAATAGTAATATTACATTTATTTTACCTCCATGAAACCGGCTCATCAAATCCCTTGGGAATTAATAGAAACTTACACAAAATTCCATTCCATAATTATTTTACTATAAAAGATTCCTTAACATTTATAATTTTTTTATTTTTATTTATAACATTAAATATACAATACCCTTACATATTTAGTGACCCAGATAATTTCACCCCAGCAAATCCAATAATTACCCCTATTCACATCCAACCAGAATGATACTTTCTATTCGCATACGCAATCCTACGATCCATCCCAAATAAATTAGGGGAGTAGTACTCTGCGTTGATACCACTGCTT
>NW_027223334.1:3506582-3621569 GCF_030449975.1 Polyergus mexicanus
AGCAGTGGTATCAACGCAGAGTACTAATGCAGCGTATCGTCGGGAAAGATACACGTACGAAAGCGATATTCGTCTGGAGTCGATTGTTTCAAATCGAGCAATAAATACCCGTGAGGTCTCGATGTAGCGTCATAGTAGGCTTCTTCCATAAATTTTGGATCATCGGGATATACCTGGCGCGCTAGATGACGTATTTGAGCGCGATCGCGTGGATTTTTGAAAACTACTATGTAATTCGCGTTGAGAGATATGTCACGCTGCCCGCGCCCTTGATGAAAGAGATTTTGTGAGATGAGTATAACACTGAGATTTTTATGATGACTTCCTTTGGTAAACAGATCTACGATAGCGTCGCACGACGAAGATTCCCTCATAAGATCGTCGATTATTATTAATTTTGGCGAAAGCGCATCGTTGGAATAATCTTCCGGACGCGGTAACCCCTCGCGAAATTCGATGATATTTTTCTTCGATTTTATCATAGCATTATTATCGTAACCGGTTTTTTGTGTTCTTTTCTCTTCTTCTTCTTCTTCTTTTTCACGCGCGTCGCATTGTAAACGCTGATACGCATCTTGCCACTCGGCGTAATAAAATAAAATTCTCTCGAATCGAACATCCGACATGACGGATAAATGACGAAGAAACGTTTTCACGAAAATTGTTTTTCCACACCCCGTAGGCCCGCAGACGATCGACGTCCAAGGATGTTTCCACCGTACATCCATTTTGCGAAATGAACGATTTGTCGTTTACGCGCGCTCTCATAAATAAAAAAGTAATCAGGAATATTTAATAACAATAACAAAAATACGTGCATCGAATATGTTTAATATGCAGATATATGTTGAGAGTAATAAGCTTATCCGCGCTCCGGAAGGCCCACCGCGGCGGCCGCATGCTCGCGCTAGCGTTTCCCGGCACGTGAACGAGCGGAAAGCACCGCGGTCGATTAGCTGATAAGTAGCCGCGGGAACGATGCTAATAAGCGTATTCGCGGGAACGCGCTCGCTTCAGCGTTTTTTGAGCACCGTTGCTTACGAGCTTATAAACGGTGCTCTGTGAACGCTTAAGTTAGAAATAAGTTGCTCGTTTAGCGTTCAACTAACATTTGATATTATTTTTGATAGAATGTTCTATGCGCAAAGTAAAAAAGTAAAGGAAATATTAGAGAAAGGTAAAGGAAAAATATAGTCTGTGATTTTTAAGGTGGGAAAAATTTCATATTTATTGATAATAATTTTTTATTTTTTATTTTTATAAAATTAACAATTACGATTTAAAATTATACGTACAATTTCATTAAAGCCGAGCGAAAGTAATTCTTCAAATACAATATTGAAATATACATCTAAAAAGGTTAAATCTCTTATTTGCGTTTGTACATTGCGTTCAATTTCTTGAAAATTATCACTAACCATGAGTTTTATAATTTCACGATTTATGTAAGTCGTTGGGAGTTTTAATTCTATCTCGTTCGTTAAGTAATTGGCGCAGGTGTTGACGGCGTCAGTGATGGAAACTAGCTGTGACAATCGAGCATCCACACATCTTGTAATATTTTCCATGCCGAGAAAAGTTGCTTTCTGCATCACAATAGCGACGCTGTGGGTTTTTCGTTTCTTCAAGGGCGGCTGCGCTTGCTCCTCCGTCTCTCCATTACTCGCGGTTTGTTCCACATTTTCCTTGTAAGTCACTATCACAGCCCGCGTCCCGTAAGCGGTGGTGAAGCCGATGGAAATATTGTTGATGATAATCGGACTTGGTTTGGTTTTTTGATTCTCACTCAAGTACAGTCCTATCTGTTCCATGTTGAGCTGAAATTGTTGCCAGGTGACGGCATCGAGACAAATTCCGTCCGCATAATTACCCGTTAATTTAACAATTGGCGCGAAATAACCTTCGTTTGTTGCTTGCAAGCCCACATGTAGCTTCTTAGTACACGATGAATTAAGGGCATACGTTGTCGATAGTAATAAGTATCGCTGTTCGTTTCTTCTATCGTTGTCGAACTTGCTGTCCGATTTGCTAATATCGCAAACGTGCGTAGATTTAACAAAATCGGTTAGATTTTTTTGATCACTGGAAACTTCTTTCGCGGCAGCCATTGTTATTACTTTTTGAATAAAACTGAGAGAACACCAGGCAAAACAATGCCGAATTCTTGTAACGCAGCCGAAATGAAGACTTCGTACGGGGAAACTCGAATGAAGGATTTACATCTTCTCGCGCTACTTATATATCGAAATATAAAGAAAAGTGGGGGAAAAGTTTGTATAGACAATTAAATAACAGGAAAAATCGTGATTTTTCATGTTCAATCTTGTTCAACTGACTAAAAATTACGCGAAAAAACATCTAGAATCATCTAGAAATTAGATTCGTTACAAGAGAAAAATTTTTCTCTAAACTTTTTTTTTTCTCTAAATACATTTACAATATGTTATAAAGCGTAAATAAATGTTTATCGTCTGTGTAATAAATTTTTATAGATTGTATTGTAAGAGATTATATTGTAAAAATTTTATAAAGGAATAATTTTCTAATCGACATAATCCCGTCTCTTCTACGAAAATTTTTAAAAACGTTTATCGCTACAAAGCTTTTACTTTAGGATCGCTATAACAAAAGTAATAAAAGTAAGTAAATAAGATAGTAACGTGATAAAAAATAAAATATTTTTTTGTCTACTTTATCGGCTTTTTGGAAAACAGGGATTCTTTTTGTCGACGTTCTTTTGCCGGCGTTCTTTTGTTTTCTTCGAACTAATCTAATCTAACTACCTAGAAAGGAAAAATTTTAAATCTTTCAAAGACTTTTCCTTTTTGGAAAAAAGTGGGGATATGTGTTTAAATAAATTCTCCGTGCCGAAGTAAAAAAGGTAATTTCGAGTTCGACATCATTCGAAGTAACGCGAGTCGTTCCGTGGAAAATAGAGATATCGTGTATTTCGCGAGCAAGTGGCAAAAATGGCTGGACTTAAAGAGCTATTAGGTAAATGCATAATTATAGGCTCGAATTTGTCGCCTGCGATAAATAGCGAGCGCTATTTATCAGTGTTATCGGACGAATCGGCAGAAATAAATTATTCAGTTTTTCGGGCATTTGCGTGTGCTAGTTCGAATACTATACTCGCTGTGCTATATAGACTAGGCTATTTTGGCAATTATGCCGAGTTGTTGCATATCGCGGGTGAAATAATAGAAATGCGCGAGGCATTTGACCACGAGGAGGAGGATGCAGACGGCCTTATAGCCTTCCTGCTATCAAACCATCGTGGAAACCGCTTAAACGGTAAGCAAAATGTTTTTATTTATATTGTACAATTGTATTGTAATCGAATACGATAGACAGGAATTAACTAAAATTTTCAAAATCATAATTTGTAGATCGCAACACGTCTGCGACTGATGGGCGAGAGCCTCCCTCTCAGCTTCGAAAACGTCCGGCTGAAGAAGAGCTCGAAACAGGAACTTTGAGTAAGTTTCGCATAAAAATAAAATAAAAATATTAATCTTTATATACTGTTTCTATATTCAATATTGATTGATAAAATATTAAATTTTAGGAAGAGCACGTTCTGCCGAAAACGATAGCGAAGCTGATATCACGGCATCACCTGGTGAGATACAAAATTTTGAAAAGAATAAAAATAACGTAGATGTAATTTTTATTTTATTTATAATTAAATTTTTCTTTTGTTTCGACAGTGCAGAGAGGTGGTGGTGGTGGCCAAAATGAAGAAGCGACTCCTGAAGAACGAGTAACGCAACTCTGTAATAACGAGGGAGTAACCGATGAGGATGAGAATGAAGAGGAAGTCGTCGGCGAAGAACGCTGTAATCCCTCGTCGGAGACCGAAGATGGTGAAGAAGAGCCGGAGGTGGCGGAGGAACAGCAACGTCATGAGGTCGGCGTTATTAATTTTAATTACGTAGATTTATTGACGGAAAATATGCGGCAATTTAGGAGGTTCGGCATAATCGGGAGAGAAGCGAGTTTCGCGATACGACCGATACGCGAAGGCTCGAATATTTATCACACATTAGAAAATGCGTTTCGCGAAATTCACGCGTATGTTTTAAATTTATGCGAACCGGGAGATTATGCGGGGATGACTTTCCATTCTCCGAATTTATCTCAGGGCCCTGCTGGATTATCCTTTCGTCTGGCTAGAGACATATCGTATGATGATATCTGGAAACTCGTGAGTTCAGTAGCGCAGAGTGCTGGGGGACTCGATATCGCGGAACACTTTAACATTCGTGTTTTTAATATCACAGTTCCTTCGGGTCGCGGACGTGTTAAATTAACAAACGAAGACGTTGTGAAGCGCTCAATAGTAACAATAAATAATTCCGACAATTTATGTTTTCCGCGCGCTCTCGTAGTAGCGCGAATTTACTGCGAACGCGGTAACTTACGTACGGGTGCGTTACATGAAAAATGGAATAATATAAGACACCCGCATTCCCCGCTTCAGCGTGAGTTCGCATTACAATTAACTAGGAACGCTGGTGTTACGATAACTGAAGAGGGATGTGGAATTCCGGAAATCGATCGCTTTCAACGATATCTCGCAGCTGATAATATCGCAATTGTAGTTTATAATTTCAGTACTTTCGGGCGCGGTGAGAAACCGATGTACGACGGTATCGCGCTACTTGCTTCTCTCGACCGTGAACCCTCGTTACGCTTAAATATAATGTATTATGAGCGTTTACGCCATTATAACCCTATTATAAATTTAAATGCCGCTGTGGGTTGTAGGAATTATTGCGAGCCGTGTAATATAGGTTATCGGAACGATAAAACGGGTCATCGCTGTCCAAATAAATGTCCGCGGTGTTTCACTGTGCCGTCGTGTAAGCAGTCCGAAAGTATAAAATGCAACGTGTGTAATCGGGCATTTTTCGGTAAGAAGTGTTTCGAGCGTCATCGCAGCGTAAAATCGTACGACGGTAAATCAACTGAAAGTATCTGCAATGTCGTGCGATTTTGCGACGGATGCGGACGCATCGTTAAATTTGGTGCGAGACACGAATGCGGTGTTTCTTACTGCAAATTATGCCGTTCACCAAAGCCTGAGAATCATTTGTGCTACATGCAGCCTCTTCGACGTGATAATGATTCCTCTACCGTACCGTCGTCTTCATCATCGACAATGGCTCCAGCGATGACAGTTACGCGAAGCACAGAAGAGAGCACAGAATTTGACGGTAAAGTGGCAAACGATCGTGCATGTACGAGCAAAAAAGAGCGTGTAGCATTCGTATTTTACGATTTTGAAACGCGACAAGACGAGTCACTCGAAGGTACGTCGAACGTAAAGAAACACGTTCCCACTCTTTGCGTGGCACAACAAATTTGCGAAGCGTGCGCGAAAGAAAATAATTTGTCCGCGAGGTGCCGATGGTGCGGGGTGCGAGAGTTCGTATTTCGTCATGATCCTGTGAAACAATTCGTCGATTTTGCAACGCGTACGACAAAATACTTCAAGCAGATCATCTGCATAGCACATAATGCGAAAGCGTTCGACGCGCAATTTATTTTAAAGTATATTGTTGAAAATCGTAATAACTTAGAACCTAAATTAATATTAAACGGCACAAAGATCGTGGTGTTAACGGTAGGACATACGAAATTCATCGACAGTGTTAATTATATGCCGATGCGCTTATCCGAGTTACCGAAGGCTTTCGGATTACAGGATACGTCGGATAAAGGCATTTTTCCGCATTTGTTTAACACTGTCGAAAATCAGTCATATGTCGGCCCCTTGCCTGACGCTCATTATTATTCTCCGGAGACAATGAAATCGGAAGAGCGCGAACGCTTTCTTGTATGGCATGCTGATATGCGACAAAAAAACACCGTGTTCGATTTTCAACGTGAGATCATTCGTTATTGTCGTACCGACGTTGATATTCTTCGACAAGCGTGTATGGCGTTCAGAAAAATTTTTATTGTTCGTGGAAATGTATGTCCGTTCGAGGAATGCACGACAATTGCTTCGACGTGTATGACTGTTTTTCGGAAAAACTTTTTGCAACAAAATACGATAGGCGTCATTCCAACTGGCGGATACAGAAAAGCAACCAATCATTCCCGTAAAGCTCTGCAGTGGTTGATATGGAAGGAACGCGAGCTCGGACATTCTATAAACCACGCAGGGCGCTCGCGCGAATATCGTACAATCGACGGCACGCTCGTCGATGGATATTACGAAACGCCTGATACAGAGACGCCTCAACGTCATGTGCTACAATTTCACGGATGTTTTTGGCACGGATGTCCGTCTTGCTTTCCTATGAATCGCGATAGACCACTTTCTACATCGGATTGCAAGGATACGATTGACTCACGTTACGAGCGAACTCTCGCAATCTCGTGGAGACTTCGACAACGGAAATACTTTGTGATAGAAAAGTGGGAGTGCTCTTTCGATCGCGATATGCGAGATAGTCGCGAAATGCGTGAATATCTCGAGAACCATCCGATGGTGGAAACGCCTCCGCTCGATCCGCGCGATGCATTTTTCGGTGGACGCACGGGAAATATTGTGACGCGCTATGAGGTTACAGGTATGGAAAAAATACGTTACGTGGACGTATGCTCCTTATACCCATATGTTTTAAAAACAGGTGCTTTCCCGATCGGTCATCCTGATATTTATGTCGGCGAGGAATGTTCCGCATTAATCGGGAGGGCACCGAATTATAATTTTAATACGTTCGAAGGTCTCATACGGTGCAAAGTACTACCGCCACGTGATTTATTTCATCCTGTACTCCCATATCGCACGCAGGGAAAATTGCTTTTTGCATTATGTCGCAGTTGCTGTGAAACATTGTCGCAATCGGCCTGTACGCACAACGATGCTAAGGAACGCGAATTCGAGGGTACGTGGGTGTCCTGCGAATTACGCAAGGCCGTCGAAAAGGGCTATCACGTGACGGCTGTAAGTGAGATTTGGCAATATAAAGTTAGTCAATTCGATCATACGACCCGTCAAGGTGGATTGTTCGCCGAGTATATAAATACATTTTTGCAACTTAAACAAGAAGCCAGCGGATGGCCGAGCGAATGCGGGGAAAACGACGACGATGCTAAAGAAAGATATCTGCGGGAGTATGAGAAAACCGAAGGTATCGTTCTTGATAAACGTAACGTCGCTCGGAATCCCGGCTTACGTTCTGTCGCGAAACTGTGTTTAAATTCTTTTTGGGGCAAATTTGGTCAGCGGTCCAACTTACCTAATACCGAGGTCGTGAGAACGCCGCAACGTTTTATAGCCTTACTGACAAGTGCCGAGCATGAAATAACCGACATATTACCCGTAAATGATGAGGTAATATATGTTTCATGGCGATTGCGACAAGAAGCTGTTGTTTCCTCCCCGCTAACTAATGTCGTGATAGCGGCGTATACGACGGCACAAGCTCGTTTAACGCTATATTCGTATTTAGAGCGATTAGATCGTCGCGTTTTGTATTACGATACGGATTCATGTATTTACGTGAGCAGCGGTGATCCGAACGAGTATGAACCCCGTACGGGGAATTTTCTAGGCGACATGACCGATGAACTCGAGAGCTACGGGAGCGGTAGCTATATCGAGGCGTTCGTGTCCGGTGGTCCGAAATTTTATGCATATGTTGTACGCTCACCAGACGGTCGAACGCACGAGGCATGTAAAGTTAAAGGCATAACCCTAAATTACGAAAATTCGCGGTTAGTCAATTTTAATAGTATTAGGAATTTATTGCTAAATAAAGAGAGAGTACGAGAAAATGAAGAGAACGAAAAAGAATTGGCAGGAACATCGATAAATCTACGTTTTAGAGCAATTCGTCGCACCGCGTTTCATGAGATCGTAACACGGGACGAAACTAAAGTATGCGAACCTGTATTACTAAAACGTAGATTTATCGATAGTCATTGTTCGTTACCATACGGGTATATAATAGAACGCTAATCTTTCTCGACTCTCGTTTTTATCGATGTATATAGTAGCGAATTTACATGTTTTCCGTCACATAAGAAATTTTGTACATTGCGAAATTATTATTTACATTTAAACATAAGTATAATATTTAATAAAAAATTTTTATTTTAAATCGCTTATATAAAAACATTTACTATTTTCCTATCCTTTCTCTCCTCGTCTAAGCGCCGTCATGAAGCTCTAAAACCTTCGTAATCGCTACCTGCACAGACTTGCTTTTTACGACCCCTTCTATTCTCGTGACGTCACCATTCTCGGCGGCCGCCATCTTGCCGATTCTTACACACGTGTTATTTTGCCGCGTTTTTCCCTCTCACTCAGAAACAATGCTCCTCATCCAATCAAACTGCCGGCCACTATAGTTAAGCCAATCAGAGCGCTGGGTCCCCTATGTCGGAGGGCTACTCTCTACAAATACTACATCTAAGCCTTATTCTAATAAGATTTCAGCTAGCCCAGCATACTAGGACCCTGTCTGGAAACGCGGAGGACCCAGGTTCGAGCCCGAGCATGTTCACGCGTCCGAAAAAAAATAAAAAATAAAAAAAATAAAAAAAATAAAAAATAAAAAATTTAAAGGGAAAATTGCCTCGTAGACGTCCACGAGTCCCCTCCACTCTTTTTTTCCACAGACATCCTTAGGGGGGAGGGCCCCAGACAGGCACAGCAGGGGGTCGGCGCCAGTGGCCGAGGAGTGGGGGTTTGTTGTGTCTCACTATAGTGGCCCCTATACTACTCATGACCCTGAGTAACTTTTCCTTATAACTTAACCGGCGGTCTCTGTTAGTTCTGAGATATTTAAAGTTATGATTTCACAATTTAAATAATTTTTCTATTATAAAATAAAGAAAAATAAAGTTTACATTGTATTTACGTAGATCAGATGTAAAAAAAATATTTCTTTACATTTCCAGAGACAAAGCTTGGGTTTTTTTACTTTCCACGCAAAGCGAGATTCAACGCAAACCTATGTGTTTAGCTTTTTTATAGTGGAGCTCACTGCGTCCACGCATATATTTGTAACAGGTCCGCTTTCGCGAGCGCACGGATTAGCTCGGTCGGGATCAAGGCTCGGGAAAGGGTGAGACATACGGTAGACGTTGTGTATAATTAAGTCTATTTATTTTATCTCTTCCGACTGTGGTCAAAATATAATTGTGTTATATCCCGCGAAGCGGGTTCCCGACGGATGACAGAGCGCGAGTAATAATGTGAGTGCGAAAGATATTCGGTGCGCTATAATAATTGCGTGATAAATCGGCACGGTATATCAGGAGCGAGTGACAATGAATTTGCGCTAGTTATTCCAGCGTTAGTTTCGATGTATCGAAATCGTGGACGCGTGTACGGTAAGGCCATATTTATTTTGACGGCGCGCGGAATACAATGTAGTGATATGCAATAGGTATTTCGGTGCGATTATTATTTTTGCGAGTACGGTAAAACCGTGGCGATCGTTGCCGCGTTATCCGCGTATTCCCAAATGTATGGGGGGAGGCGATCGGAGATCGAGTACTCTCGATCTGGCGGAGAACTCTCCGCCGGATGGAGAGTCCCTGCTTCCGTACGCGGAGTCGAGGATAGCTCGTTGGAGTCGAGAAGTCTCGACGAGGCAGCGAACTCGCAGACCCACGGTCCGTTTAGCTGGAGCGGTCGGATAGTAGACCGTAATCTAGGAGAATGGCCAACACTCCGCTCTCGTCGAGTTGGTCGGAAGTTGCGTGAGGAGTCGCAGGCGACGAAGAAACCGAGAATGCTCGGCGGAGGCTGCGAATACGTCAACCTCACGTTCCATCGTTTTCTGTAAATTCTAGGATCGGATCTGGTATAGTATCTCGGAACGTACTGCTCGAGCGGATTCAAGTACCGATCTGGTGCTAAGATGTAATCCGGCAGCCTTTTTATACCGAACGCTTAACGGTAACTGCGTCGCTTATTCTGGTGGGGGCAACGACACGTTGTTTTCGAAATCGGTAATTAGCGGTGCGCGCCGCTACCCCGCGGCGGGAAAACGACACGGCGTTTCGGTATCGGAGCGCTTGGTACTTTTCGGAGGCGTTCAATGGTACTCAGAGTTCGGGCCGTAATGGCAGCCGTATAACGGCTGTGCGGTATCTCCGTTATCGTGTTCGTATTGCAAAGGTATTTAAAAAGGGCGCTAAGAGCTCCTGCTACTGCCTGGCTGGTGTGCGCCGGGCGGCAGACTTTCGGCTGGTCTACGTACCGAGTAACAATGGGGGGTGCATTATTACATACTTTCCCATCCACACAACAATTGTAGGGCGGACTTCGCTTTGCTTTATAAAATATATGTGTGCACACAGTGAGTTCCGCCTCCCCTACGGGGGGGCTTCACTTCCGAGAGATATAACCTAACCCAAACCAAATTTTAGTTTTAAATTAGAAATCAATTTGGGTTAGGTTATATCTTCCGGAAGTGGAGCCCCCCCGTAGAGAGGGCGGAACCCACTGTGTCTACGCATATACTTTCTCATTCATGCAACAATTGTGGGATGGACTGTTTCTCTGTCTGTATATTATTACCCAAATGTTAAGTTTAAATATCTTAGAAACTATAAGATACCGCCGGTTAAGTTATAAGGAAAAGTTACTCAGGGTCATGTCCTTGACAATATATGTCAAGATCAAAGTCATTGGTGAAGTGTAACTTAATATGCAAATTTACCCTAAATATTTTACAAGATATTTTATTTTTTGTATCAAAATATGTCAGATTAAGATATAAAATAACTCGAAAAATGCTTAATGAAAAAATACTTTATTATAGTGTTTTGAAAAGCTCTTGAAATAGGCTATACGAATATGCAATAAAAAATTCGGATTTCCATTTAAAAATTTTAAAGTGATGTTTACATGATCTTAACAATACTCTTCAAGGCCATACTAATATTGCTTCGTAACGGGTTACTTGAAACCTTACAGCTTTTGTATGAAACAGTTTTCTCGAAAATACGTAGTTTTCATAAAAAATGATACGGACCCTGTATACACCCTATATACAGGGTATTTTAAAACTACCGTACTTTCTTTTAATAATAGATTTCTTAAAACATTTCAAGACGAGGCCATAATAGTTTTTAAAGAGGAAGCTATTATATTTTACGAATGGCAAGGCTGAGATTTCGCGCGCTCAGGCACGGCGAAATAGTAGACACCTTCATGGTAAAATTAATCTATGACAGTTGAAGTTGAAACATGGCGCAAATTTTTACTTGAATCATTTTTGTGATGTCTTCTTGCATCCATTATTCGTAAAAAGAATGTACTAATCCAATACATAGAGAAGCGGGAAAACATATAATGACAATGCTATTGTAAATTTATACGATAATCATATCATAAAAAATGCGCTCCATTCATAGAAGCACTTTTTTCACTTGTCATTTCGACAAGCCTGAGCATGCAAAATTTCAGCCTTGTCATTCATAAAATATAATCGCTTCCCGTTTAAAAACTATTATAGCCTTGATATTTTTGTATTAGTATTTTCATCTTGAAATGTTCTAAGGAATCTGCCATTAAGAGAAAGTACGGTAGTTTTAGGACACTCTGTATATAGGGTGTATTTTTGTAGAACGGATTTTTGAGAAAGCAAACACTATTTTAACGTATTTACATTGTGATTTCTATACCTATTTTCGACTAAATACAATGTATAAATTGTGTTTTGCAGAGGATTTTGTTCGTTACAAAGAAACGTCAGACAACGAGAAAACAGAAAGTTGGTATTTTATGCGATTTTTGCGTGGGGTTTACCCTTTAGCTTCGCTATTATTAGTGTCATTATGGATTTGGTTTCCGAAAATTTACCGGAAATTTTGCGACCAGAATTTCGCAAAGGACATTGCTGGTTCGATAGTAAATAGATGTTCTTACAGATTCTATTAACGCCGCATGTATATTTAAGAAATAGTAATAGTGATATATAAAAATTCTTTTCTATCATACTTACAGGAAAAGAAGCGTTTGCATTGTATTATTACGGGCTCAAAAGTATCTGCATCATTAGCAGCATTTGCTTATCCATCTCTACGGCATTTAATATTGCACGCTATGAAAAGGAAACAAGCAATTGTTTAACAGATTTGGAAAGCAAGAGATATAATAACAATAAGAAATGGTCTGTATTCAGACATTTTTGCATGAATGTATGATGATCTATCTTGTTTAATGATATTTTTGCAGACATATTTTTACCAATATTTTTATTAACAATATTATATAATCAATGGACCTGCATTTCTGATAAAAGAAAAAGATGATTATTTGTAGGCATCACCATTTCGTGTTCTCGTATTCTTTTTTTTTCTTTTTTTCTTTTACTTACATCAGGTCTGCGGCCGGATTGCACTTTTCGGCCGATCTTACTTACTGCCATCTCTACTTTCGTTTAATAGTATCTAGGCTGCTCGCGGAGACATAAGACGCTTGAGCTCGGAAACGATATTAGCTATAAATCATATGGGGCTTTGGCATATAGTTTCGCGCGCTGTTCCCTATTTAAATAAATATTATTATATTATACTTATTATTATTATGTTATAAAGTTATAGGTAACATTAAAATAGAATATGTTAATATATACATATATACGGGGTGTCCGGTAATTTTTGACACATCTGAAATGTGAAGGTAGATTGGCTCAAACTGAGTCGAAAAGTCCTGAAACATTTTTTTTATAACACTTAATAGAGGAGTTATTATTGAGTAAAATCTGGCCAATCAGCGCCAACATTTAGCCGGCCGCACGTCGGTGAGTCGTGCGTCGTGAAGTGTGCGCCGCCACATACTACCAGGCGCGCGGCTCACCGACGTGCGTCCAGCTAAAGGGCGGCGCTGATTGGCGAGACTTTACTCAATAATAATTCCTTTATTAAGCCTTATAAAAAAATGGTATAGGACTTTTTTTCAGTTTGACCCAATCTATCTTCACACTCCGGTCCAAAATTACCGGACATTTTGTATATATATACTGGGTGAGTCATTTTAATTAATACACGTAAATATCTCGTGAAGTAAGCAAGAAAAAAATACAAAAGTTGTAGGGTTCAGAGGGAGACACATGATGAAAATATGGACTTGATCTTGAGTGACCTTTTTAAGGCCAAGTCAATGTGATCAATGTTTTCTTAAATGGAACCCCTTATTTTTATTACATATTCTTGTAGCTTATCTCGAGAGCTTTTCAAAACACTATAATAAAGTATTTTTTTATTAAGTACTTTTTGAATTATTTTATATTTTAATCTGAAAAATTTTGATATAAAAATTAAAATATCTCGTAAAATATTTAGTTTTCGATAATCTTACCGTAACACTTTTATGTACAGAATAATAGGACAAATCAATAAGTATAAAGAAGGAAACAAATAATTATTTTAAAAAATATATTGAAAATAATTACATATTTTCTCTTAAAAACAATTATTTTTTTATACTAATTGATTTATCTCATTATTCTGCACATGAAAGTATTACGGTAAGATTATCAAAAACTAAATATTTTACGAGATATTTTATTTTTAGAAGTACTTCATGAAAAAATATTTTATTATAGTGTTTTGAAAAGCTCTCAAGATAAGCTATAAAAATATGCAATAAAAAATAGAAGGTTCCATTTAAGAAAATTTCGATCACATTGACTTGGCCTTAAAACAGTCGCTGAAGGTCAAGTCCATATTTTCATCATGTGTCTCCCTCTGAACCCTACAACTTTTGTAGAAAACATTTTTTTCCATTTTGCTTACTTTACGAGATATATGCGTTTATTGATTAAAATGTTCGCCTAGTATATCAGGGTCTGTATATAAGTTTATTGCATAATGAGACATAAACTTTATATTCTTATTTAGTATAACAATATTGTAATATAAAGTAGATCAATATATACACTACGCAAAACAATTAGGGGAGCGCTTTAAAGCTTGTAAATTTTGCCGATTTTTGAGAAGCCACATCTTAGCTTAGGGGAATCGTACGACAATGATCCTTGATGCGTTTTAACGAGTGTAGCCTCGACTTTAAGACGGGTAGGGTTGAATTATTCCTCATTGAACTGTTTTGTTTATGAGGTCGTGAAAATATTCTGGAAGTTTCATAACTTTGTAGCCGTCCATGGGAAAAGCAGGAATGGGGCCAAGAATTCCACCACATAGGCTTTAAAGCGAAAAACTTCCTCTTTAAAATAGCGCGAAGAACATTGCTCTATCATTGCTCTATCAGCCGAGTTATCGGGTTTCATAGTCACCCCTGCATTTTGCAAGACTTTAGACTTTTTCACTCGTCTGTGAAAAGGACTCGATTCCACTGCCTCTGAATCAAGTCGACGTGAGCTCTTGCTATTCCAGACGAACTCGTCGATGAATAGCCGTCAACATTGGCACACGCGATCTGTTTCACATACACGCCCACTCATCGCGTATAGCCAACAGCTGATCGAGCGCTGTAGCGGGATGATTTAGAACAATCGTTCGTACTTAAAAGATCGTATTCTTAAATGATTTCTAAGAAAAATTTTTCCTTTACGAAATATTCGTCTGAAACTTAGGTTTTAAATTATAAAAGAAAAAAGTGAGCGAATTACGAGATAAATACGCTGTAGCGGTCGATCAGCTATAGCGAGCGCCTCGCGTAAGCGCCTGCAGCGGACGGTGTATTGCGCCGCCCCTGTTTACCTTCTGTACTCGTCCCGTAATTCGCTCACTATTTCCTTTTATGATTTAAAAACTAAGCTTCAGAAGAAATTTCTGTAAAAGAAAAATCGTCTTAGAATTGATTCAGGAATACGATTCTTCAAGGATACTATACTTGTTTCGGATCACCCTTAACAAAGTATTAATTAACTTTTCGAGCGGTGTCTTCTTTTGTATGGCTAATTAGGCTTCTATTTTTCAAGCGGAATCAATTACACCCATAAACTTTGCTGAATAAAGACATCATTGCAGCTCCATTTTCGTCTGCGTTTGTAAATTCTGTTGAAAATAACTTTTTACTGACGAAAAGCTGCAACGTTGTCAGATTTACCGAATTATTTCGATACGCTGAGTAACGCAGATCTTGCATCGATAGATATCGTTAAGACTGAGTTACAGAATCACGCCGCATCGACATCCTCGGTCGCGCAAGCGACAACAACTGATAACTAGCGATAGCAATCGTCGCTAAGACGTTAGAGAATCCCGCTACTGAGACATAGCGTTACGCGCGCGAACGGCAGCTCGGCCGTCGAGCCTCGAGCGGTAGTAGGGGGGGACCGTAGGCGTCGCTTCACATATCGGCCCGAAAAGGGCAACTATTTACGAATACTGCTTTAGACTATCGACTATCGGGGACCGCGCATTGCATTGTTTTTGTCAGTCGCGTAAACTCTCAGGAAAACCGTAGTACGTTTTTTATTGCATTTAGGCAATAATTATTCTAGCTTTATTTACAGACTTAGTAGTCAATACGGATACAGCATTAAAATGAGTGATAGTCGAAAAAGACTAAGTGGATATCAATATAAAAAGATTGGAAAAAAGAAAAGAAAGAAAGAAGACGAGCTGTTGAAAAAGACGCTACGTCTGTTTTTCCGCCCAATCACTCAATGTGATGAAAAGAATATTGACAAGCCCATTCTCGAGGCCCACGTACAAACTACAACCGGAAGTAAAATTTGCAGTATTTCGAACCATGGTTTGAGCACTATATCAGAGCAGTTACAAAAACAAAAGACTGCACTAAAAATTGACTATAGAAGGCGCAAGTGGCTTAGGCTTAGGCTCGGTGAGTGATAATCCCGCGGAATGGAGAATTAACGATAATTTAATCGTTCATTTACTTTAGAAGGAAATTAATCCAAATTTGCCGATTTCTCGTTGTCGAAGACTCGTTTTGGTAACCAAGATCGATTTCTTTCAAAAAGCGCGTTTTATTGACGATTACAGAATGGAGAAAATCAGCTGCGGAAATATTTGATTTATTCTTCTATAAACAAGACTTTGTTTTGCGTATCGTACCGATTGTTTGGTGGAATTTCTCAGCTGGTAACAGAAAGTTTTCGGGGTTAGAGTAACGTGAACAAAATATTAAGCGGACACGAAAATTCAAAAGAGCATCTCCAGTGTCAAATTGCGCTAATAAAGCGCAGTCGCGAAGGAAGAGTTGACTCCAGTCTTTATACACAAGTTAAGAACGAAATTGAATATTGGAGAAATATACTAAAAGAATGATTGTTTCCGTAAAAGTCCTTGCTAGTTGCGACCTTTCATTCCGAGAATCGTCTGAACGATTTGGTTCTTTGAGAAACGGCAGTTTTATGATGATCTGGGAACGATCACCGAGTTTGACCCATTCCTGTCGATGCACATAACACAGTGTGGAAATCCTGGTAGTGGAAAAGTTTTATATTTCTCCTCAACGACTTGCAATGAGTTCATCAATCTAATCGTAAAAAATACTATTATGAGCGAAATATAAGCAGCCAAGTACTTCTCGATTGTAATCGACTCAACGTCAGACATAGCTCATATTGACTAGCTCTCTTTTATTATTAGATATGTAAAAGAAGATGGTAGCCAGATCGAACGCTTTCTTGGTTTTCTATCAAACGTTGGACATAAATCTGAAGAACTTGAAACGACTGTAACTTCTATGCTCGCATCGTTAGAAATTGACATAGACAACTGCAGATGACAATCATACGATAATACTAGCAACATGTTGGTATCTACACAGGATTACACGGTTGAAACGATTGAATCCTCTTGTCGATTATGTACTTTGTATGGCCCATTCGTTGAATTTGGAGCCTGTGCCGCAAAATATGTCACGAAAGCTGCATCGTTTTTTAGTACTCTTCAAAGTTTGTACACTTTCTTCGCTGCGTCTATTCGACGTTAGTATCTCTTATCATCAAACGTCAAAAGTAATACAAAAGTTTTAAAACGAGTCGATGGAACTTGATGGTCATCTCGCCACGACGCTTGCTATAATTTGTGTAAGAACTGAGATGGTGTATTGCAATCTTTGACGATAATGATCGAAGATGTTCACGAAAAAGTGGTAACTCGACCCGAAGCTGCTATATTACAAAAGTAGCTTGGCCAATTTAAAATAGTGTTTATGTAGTATTCTGGAACTCGTTATTGGATCGATTTAATGCAACAAGTAAACTGCTGCAAAGTGTAGATATCAATATAAGAGTCGCTATAGAGCTTTATCGTTTGCTAATCGATTTCGTAGAAAGCTTGAGAAGTGATGAAATATTTTAAATATATATAGAAAAAGCCAAATCCATAATTCCAGAAGAGTACGAATTTGATAGCAAACAAAGTTGCAAACGAAAGCTTCAACTCGGTGAATAGAAAGAGAACGAGGTCATCATGATCGGAAAAAATAAGATCAGAGTGGAAACTTTCTACGCAATATTAGATCGCATCAGATCTGAATTGGAGAAGCGGCATTCAGCGTATGAAAATGTCTTCGATTTTATTAGAAACCTCGTTCTCTTGTCGGACAGCAGAATACACGAAGAAGCTACGAAATTTTACGATCATTACGCCGAGGATCTAGAAGATCCATTTGCCATTGAATGTGTGCACTCTCACCAATTTCTTAACAAAACTAGCTCAGAAGATAAACTAAAATTGATTGATCTTTGTACGCTTATACGCGACCAAAATTTGTTATCAGTGTTCCCTAACATCGATATAGTTTTGCGAATATCTTTGTGTATGGCCACTACAAATTGCTCAGCAGAACGATCCTTTTTTGCTTTGAAACGAATTTAAACGTACTTGCGATCATCGTTGGAGGAAGAACGTGTAAATTCATTGGCAATCTTGGTCATCGGAGTCGAGCTTATGATGAGCATAAAATACGATGACATTATTGAATATTTCGCAAACCAAAAATCTCGCCGTAAACCACTTCATTATTAAATGTCAATATTGTTCTTTATAAAACTTTCCAAAGCTATGTCTACTTATTTTTCATTATTAATGAAATATATTACAGATCCTATCACTTCCACATGCTCACCAAATCACAATCTCGCCGCATCAAAAAAATTTGCCGCCCCAAAAGAACTGCAGCCATACGCTTCAGCGTAGTAAGTGTATGTGTAAATCCGTCACTGCATATTGTGTTATACCAATTTTGAGAAATGACTACTAAAAAAAATTATAAGTAGTATTTTGATGAAACATGGGAAGACAGTTTTTTCGCAAATATTGCAAACCGGACAGTTTGGACAGTCTTTTATGTAGTTTTAAATCTGCTTGTATAAAAAAATATGTGTTTCATAGACATTATGTTTGTAAACATTCAAAGGAGTATTCAGTGTATGAGGGACAAGAAAATTTTACTTTGATTGCAACATTAAAATTAGTATATTAACAACGTTTCGGTGAAATTTTGGACGTCTGTGATCATGAAGATATTAAAGACAAAACGATTCATGCATCGTATGCCATTTCGTATCTCATTGCAAAACACTCAAGACTGTTTACTGATGGTGTTTCATAAAAGATTGTATTCTCGCAGCAGTGACAGCACTTGGAAACATTATAACATTACTTGAGGACATTAATAATATTCCAGTTCCTTGTGACACGATGAGATCAAGAATTATTATGATAGCCTTCTATCGAAGAAAAACTGAAATCGTTGTTAGCAACATGTATTGTACTTACTTCTCATTGTGCTTTAATGAAAGCACGGATGTTCGACATGTAAGTCAATTGAACATTTTTGTGCGAATCGTGCAAGATGATTTTTCATATATCGAAGAGATGTTAGATTTCATGCCATTACACGGTACAACAAACGGCATTGACATTTACAAAGCACCTGAGATTATTCTTAAAAAATTTAAATACGATTTTTCAAAATGTTCATGCATAGTGACAGATAGTGCGAAGTCTATGGTAGGACCCAAAATTAGACTTTTAGGACAATTAAAGCAAAGAAATTAAAATTTTCTTTGTTTCATTGCATTATACATTAGGAAGCCTTATGCGAAAAAAGTAATTAGGAAATTATGTATCAAACAATCGTAAATGCGATTAAAAGTGGCAATAAATTTCTGTTTCATCGCAAGTTTCAAAGTTTCCTTGGAGAGTACAATGCAACCTATAAAGATGTATCTCTTTGTGAAATTCAATGGTTAAGCGCTGGAAAAATTTGCAAAAATTTTTTGCTATGAGAAAAAAAAAATCTTTTTATACAAGAAATGTGCATCACAAAACTAGATACATTTAAACTATTTTTCAAAGACATGGGATCATTTAGTAAATTTGCTTTTATAACAAATTTAACCTGCCACCTGGATATTTTCAACTTGAAATTCCAACAGACTGACTAAACGATATCCGAATTAGTAAGTCATGTCGATTTGTTCCATGCAAAATTTAAACTATTTTTAAATTATTTATTAGAAAAAATAAAGTAATATATCTAGGCCGGTTCTAAGCCATGGTGCTCTGAGGGGAGGGGGGTGAGGGGCGAGGGGAAACCAGCGCGGAGGGTACGACGTCACGCGGGGGGACCGCGGCGAAACCGGTGACCGAAGGGTCCGCAGAAAGGGGGGAGGGGGACCGCGGCAAAGCCGAGTAGGTGCGAGAGAGATAGCGCGAGGCGTCCGCGAATAAGTGCGAGAGGGATAGCGCGAGGCGTCTGTAATGTGTGGGAGAGGGATAGGCATGCACGTGGATGATACAGCATTCGTAAGGCGGTGTGAGAGAGATAGCGCGAGGCATGCACGCGTGTAGGAGAAGGATAGCGTCCGCATTGGGAAAAGATGACGTTCGCGAGAGAAAGGGAGAAAGAGAGATAACGCGAGGCATGCAGGAGTAGGAAGAGGAAAGAAGTAGACGCAGAAATAATCAACATTTTTTTTATATATAATAATAATGTTTATTTTAAAAAATGTGTATAATATAAATGTGTGTATAAAAATAATAATAAAAATAATAATAAAATAAAAATATAATAATTATAATAGTAATACAAATAATAAAATAAAAATGATAATATTAAAAATATAAAAAAAAATAAAATATATATAATAGGGCGGCGCTCCTTCTGAAACAGAAAAATAAAAGTCTTATTAGTATACTAATTTAATTTTTAATATTTAATATATTACGAATCTTAAAAAGATACTCACAATCAACCCTTCGACCTCTTGCTTGGAGACTCATCCCACGATTCCTCTACGTCCTCCTCGTAGGACTCGAGGTCGAAGAGGCGTCTTAATTCCGCATGAAGGCCGTCGGGGCCGTCATCCTCCCAAACGTCCTCTCTCGCTCGAGGCGTCGCACCATTCTTATAAATGCCCGGTGCTCAAAGTTTAGAAAACTGGGAATCTGTATATCGCTCTTAGTATTGTACTATAAAATAAAATTATAATATATTATAACATATTATAAATAATTAAAATATGTAGAATAACAACGTAAAATATGTAGAAATATTATTTACTCTCTGATATACTATAAGATTCAATAGGGCTCTCAACAGCCCCATCACCAAGTCCTGCGCCCACCATGACGCGTTAAATCGGCCTCGACACAACACACTTTCAATTAATGATGGCATTGTTATTAACTTTTGCTCTATTTTAATTTTACTAACAACACTTTTATTACGACACTAGATTGTTAGATAGTCGAACACTTTGTGACGGACACAACGGGATAGACAGTGTCTCAAACATTTTAAAGTAGGGGATGCATCATAAAGAACGCTTACCTTCTGCATATGATAAGAAGACAAAAGTAAGCACGTTCCCACGAACAATTATCTAAAGTTTTTAACTATGAATAATATATTATTATAATATATAAACCACTATTGAACAGTTTTGAACAGCTATCGAACGGTTTTTAAACGGCTTTGAACCGCTTTGAACGGCTTTGAAAGGCTATCGAACGGCTATTAAATGGCTATCGAACTGCTTTGAACGACTATGAACGGCTATCGAATTATTATCGAACGGCTTTGAACGACTATTGAACGACTATAAACGACTATTGAATGGCAAAACAATTATTTATACGCCAATCAAATATTTAAAGTCTATGTCCATGTACTGAAATGTAACATCTGTAGCCTGATAAGGCGGCTGATGCCGCTATTTAACGTCACGTATTGAAAGGACCTCGCGGAATCCTTATGGGAAATGGCTTTCGGCTAATTTTTTTTTAAATTTGATATGTGGTACTTCTCAATACGTAGAACAAAAGTGTCCATAGCCCCAAGGTCCGATCACGGGTAGTTTTCGAGATACAACACCCCAAAGTTGGACTTTTCGTACCTTATTGCAGCGTAGTACGGGTGCAGTCGATGTCGATGTACGATGATGCTTACGATTAAGGTGGGTGTACAGGTGCTTGTGTGTGTGTGTGTGTGTGTGTGTGTGTGTGTGTCTCACAAGACGCTGGCAACGTGTGCACATGTACCTAGAGTACGAGCTCCAGACTGACACGTACAATAATATCCATTAATTAGCCGATGTTATCGAGACCCTAAGTCGTCTACGGACAATACCGAGTCCCGACTTAAAAACGTATATTTACGAGTTTATATATCCGCGATTCCTTATTTCAGTATTGATACATTGTTATACTGTCAATTGTTCATCCCTTCTACTCATAGTCATAATATTTTTCTTGAAAAAAGAAACATTTTTCTTTCTCCATATCATACGTCACTTTTAGGTAATATCCTTTAAGTACGAATAACTTCTTCTGGTAAATATAATCCGCTGATGAATGTAGATTGATTCATTATCCCAATAGAAAAATCTGTTATTGATAGTTTGCTTAAAAAAAGTTCCCGTTCACTTCACCGTCATCCTCCAGTGAAAAAATGGCTGCCATAGTACGGCCGCTATGTTATACATGTAATAGGCCGTTCAATGTTCGTCAATTGGCACGTATGGATGGTGATGAGAACGTAAATAAACGCCAAATAGCTATTACAAGGCGTGATGAGTTTGACCATCCCCCTTTACATCTTGATAATAATTCAAGGTTGTGTATGAACTGTAATCGGTCAATTATTGATGAAATGGCTATGATCGAGGCAGATCCTACTTGTCTACGATTAAATGTCTTGACTCAAACAGCATCCCAGACTTGCGTCATTTGTAATGCTCAAAAGAATGTATGAAGATTATCAATACAATGCTAGAAACAAATATCTATATATCGGATAATGTGAGGAGTTGTGAACATCATTTGGGTGAAAATTGCTTTGTTTCGAAAATATTATTACCTGCACTACGTTTCATCAACAGACCTTATGTTATCAACATAACAAACATGCGGTTCGTGCGACAAGTGACAAATTTTGACGATAAAACACGAGTAACGTCCGAGAAAGAAGTATGCAACCATGGAAACATGCTGCTGATTACTATTCGCGGTATCATTTGCGATCCTTCGAATTGCGGTAAGACTAACGTGTTGATAAGTTTGATAGAAAGTCCACACGGTGTACGTTTCGAGAATGTGTATGTATATTCGAAATTGCTTCAACAACCGAAATATCGATACTTGGAAAATTTGCTATTACCGATCAATGAAATTGGTTATTTTACATTCTCTAATAATAGTGACGTTATTCCACTAAACGAGGCGCTTCCGAATTCCATTCTTATCTTTGACAACGTGGCGTGCGATAAGCAAGATACGATAAGAGAGTACTTTGCAATGGGTCGACACTCGAGCGTCGACTGTTTCTATCTTTGTCAAATGTTTGCCAAGATACCCAAGTATTTCATACGGGACAATGTAAATTTACTGATTTTATTTAAACAAGATGGTGCAAACTTGAAATATATACAACGATCATGTAAATACTGACATGTCTTACGACGATTTTCGCGCATTCTGTCAGAAATGTTGGCAACACAAGTATAGATTTGTAGTGATTGATAAAGACAGTTTACAGACTAATGGACGATATCGAAAAGGATTTAACGATTTTGCAATACCGTAAAGTGGTTAGTCGCTATCGATACATCGATCGAACAACGTCTAAAAATTTTCGTCCGAGTGCAACATGACGACGACGATTGACAGTGACAATCATGAGAAGATTGCGAGAGAGATTGTAAAAACGAGCGAATCAATCCGCAAAAAATAACGTTCTTTAAAAACCGGTCAAATGGAGGAAGACGTCGTATTGGAGAGGCACTTTAAACCAATTATCGAACCTCTAAAACAACTTGTTGAAAATACAATCAATGTGGAATCTAATGAAACGAAAATCGAACCATCGAGTATGCTCGAAGACAAGCATCTGAAAAAAGAGTCTGGAACCAAGCGAACACGGTCAAATATATCATTGAACGGTTCGCTAATAACTTCTACTCCAAATCAATCGAAACGTAAGCGAATGAAACAATTATCGAATGTGGTTACTTCTACTCCGATAAAAGATGTACAATCGAGTCAAATATTGTACGAAAGATCGTCTCCATATGTGGAAGAAATTTTTGAAACCACGCCTGAAACGCTTGTGACGTCGGTTCAACATCAATTACAAACGTCCGAGGGTCAAAATATATTGCGCACACATCTGGGTCCACTAGGGCAAAAATATGTGGGAGCTATTTTGAGTCAAGATAAAAATAACAGTATGGATTATGTTTACGGTGTTAAATTTTGCAACGAAGGAATGATGCTTGGTGATAAAATTTTTGATGTGAATAAAGATGACAATATAATTATCGGTGGAATAAGATACGTGGGAACACCAGGTCTCTACGAGTTGATTTTCAAGAGAATACCCGACGGTGACGTATACAATGACGATGATAAAATTAAATACAAAAATATATTACTGGCGACAAATGCGCATAGACGTGGCAATGATATGCGTAATCCAGTGTTAAGTAACAAGGGATACAAGTATAAAAATATAATAGCAACATTAATCTCTAATAAAAAAGCGGGAAGAGGTATAAACATACCGCGCGCTATGACGTTAAACGATAATAAGATCGATTACGTGCATTGGAATAATCCCAAGGAGTTGGTAGATCGCTTGCGATTGCTGGAAGCTTCGCGTCAAGCCAGCAACAATGCCCACGACAATGAAATATTATCAATTATCGAGGAACTTTACGAAGCTGGCCTTATTATAAATTAATCTATGCGTAGGCGAAACGAGTCAGTCTGTCATTATTGTTTGTATTGAAATGTCGATTAATAAATTTGGATTATCGTTGGGAACACCAAACAATTCATACTATCAATGGAATGGATTACTAAGAAATTACGTGCGCGATAACGCTCTGTGTCAGACAGCCTCCGGCTTTGACGCAAGGTCGCGCAAGATATGACGCGTAGCGCAACCGGAAGATGATACCGATGCAGCAAACAAACAGTACGTGGAAATACGTGTCAAGCTTTTGGAAGACAGACAGGAAGAACTTGAGAAAAAAATAATCACGCTCGAGACGAATGTGCAAACGCTGCAAATAATGACGGATGAGATGCAGAAAATGCTTCGGTATGCAACTCACGCGCAGACTACATCTAATTCAGCGCAGGAGAAGAAAGATATATAAAGAATATATGTGGAGGAATTATCTCATTATTGCAAATTATGCCTCGATCAAATATGTCGCAAAAGACCTCTGAAAAACAGCTGCTCGTGAAAGAATCGCATGCTCCAGCAAGAAAAAATTTCCCACGTAGACGTGTCATAGTACGCGGATACGACGATCTGTGGCAGGCGGACGTGGTCGAGATGCGTCCATATGCACGATTCAACAAAAGCTACAGCTACATCACAGTTATCGATGTGTTGAGCAAGTATGCGTGGGCTATACCGCTCAAGAGTAAGAGTGGAAACGAGACGGCTGACGCTATCGCAAAGATAATTCGAGACGATGGAAGATGTCCGAAAAATTTTCAAACCGACAGAGGAAAAGAATTTTACAACGCAAATGTACAAAAACTCGTGAAGAAACACAGCATTAATCATTATTCGACATACTCTATCATAAAAGCCTCGGTCGTGGAACGATTCAACCGAACTTTAAAGAGCAATATGTGGAAAATGTTTACGTTTAATGGAAATTACAAGTGGATCGACGCGTTGTCCTGGCTCGTTAGAGAGTATAATGCGCGAAAACATCGCACTATCGGCATGAGACCTATCGATGTTACCCCCGCGATCGCCGATAAACTTTTAAATACGGTATACAGCAACGTAAAGAT
Organism: Polyergus mexicanus; assembly: GCF_030449975.1. Lineage (NCBI taxonomy): Eukaryota > Metazoa > Arthropoda > Insecta > Hymenoptera > Formicidae > Polyergus > Polyergus mexicanus. Next base: position 3,531,828 of record NW_027223334.1, read on the forward strand.
TGCGGCACAGGCAAGATTCAAAGTAGGCGATCCGGTACGCGTGAGTAAATTCAAGACCATCTTTCACAAAGGTTACACGCCAAATTGGTCGACCGAAATGTATAAGATCGTTAAAGTGCAGAAAACTAATCCCGTTATCTATGTACTCAAAGATTCGCGCGGAAATCACATCGCCGGCGGATTTTACGAATGCGAGTTACAACGCGTTGCTAATCCCGACATACATCTCGTGCAAAAGGTAATACGCAAAAAGGGCGACGAGGTTTATGTGAAATGGCTGGGATTTGATGCAACGCATAACTCTTGGATACATAAAAATAATATATTATAAATATGTTAACAATAATACATAATATTAAAGATATTTTACAAATATATAAACAAAAGTGTACACTTTATAAAATATACATATAATTTACAATAAATATACATATAATTTTAATTTACAATACATATACGTAATTTTTTATTTACAATAAATATACATGCTTTTTATTTACAACGGTATTTTATAATGCCCCCACGGTAGCGTGTCGGTGGTTTCGGGTACGATATACCGCTTGTCATCGTACGGACTTAGAGCAATTTTTGTCTCGCGAATTGTGTATACTTCGTGTAATTTAGATCTTATACAAGACTGCTGACGCGTCATTTCAATCTCTTCGTTCAAACACCGCGTGTAATCGTTGAACGTTATCGTTCTCGCGACGATGTTACTCTTGACGCCTTTTACCTTTTTCGTGTCTTTCTTACCATCTATTCGCAACGCGTACATTTTTGCCCTAAGCCCAACGAATTCGGTCATGATGGCGCTATTATTTTCATCCTTCATTAAACCCGGTATCTTTTTATTCGCGAGCGGTATACCGTACACATTGTCCACCGCATAATCGCTGGTATCGAATCTGTCGACGTTGCGCTTTATATTCTCATATACATCTTCATGTGAACTCGATGTGATATATGAGACTGTCGGTGTCGGTGTACATGACTTTACATTTCTCTCGATACATAGGTATCATATAATCCTGGTGAAACTCGTACAAATGTTGGATATGTCGAGTATACACATATCCACGTAGATTGGTTTATTAAATTTCAGCTCGAGATTGCGCAATTCAACGGCGATCAGATTCTCCGAAAACACGCTTCTACTATGAAAATTTGGTTTGGCGATCATCGCCTCTGCGCCATATCTTCCATCCCAATGTGTTATCAGCTTAATATTAATGTGATTGCGCACATTTTCCATCGTTTTGCCAAATACCGCATTATTCATTAATTTACATAAATTTTTTTCAAAATCATTTTTCGCTAGTGTTCGGAATTGTATATTGAGATCGATATAACTGTGAAGCCATGGAGATTGTGAAAACTGTAATATTCGATGTATTTTTGTAATGCGAAGTCTGTATCGCGTGCATTGTTACAGGTAATGTATCACGTAACACTTTTTATCATATAAGATTGCGAGCAATTTATCCTGCCGCTTAGCAGGTGGTTTGTCGCGTGTCGGGCAAAACGGTAGATCAGTGTGCGCATCGTGAATATGTTGCGGATATTCCAGATCGACTTCAAGGATATAGCCTATAGGCGATTCGAGCGCGATCGATGATGTATCAAAATCAGATACGTCGTCGATTCATCGAAAATCTGCATAGGGCAAAGATTAACACATTGCCCATCCGTACAAATTATTTACATCAAAGTACGTGAGATACGATGAAGGTTTCGATGGATCGTACGACTGCATGTACTTGTTATTAGCATGTGCGTATCTGTTGGAACATTGACTCAAACCACCGCGTATTCCACATTCGATAAATAAAACCATATCGATATCTGTAAGCAATTCAAAGGTAATATTCGTATGCTTCAACATGATGTCCAACGTGTATCCGGAAAGAGTATAGTAATACGCGGAGTCGAGCCCATAACTTTTAATACAAGTCTCGCGGAAATTTTCAAAAATATTTGCTAATAACAAGACATCAATTTTGAGATACAAGTCGCTATATTCGCCCAGCGTTCGAATGGAGAACCGCTTCCACACGTTCTCGGCGTGCGCGTAATCGCTCTCGGATATCGTGTCACCGGTCAAGGAACTGTAAAATGATTCGCGCGATAGTAAACATGTACCTTGCAACCTATCGACACAGTCAATATATTCGTATGGAAAGACGCCCTTCCGTGTTAATAAATTGAAATCGTCGTTCGGTAAATTTTGAAATTCAGATTTTAAAATTGTGAGTTTGTCTTTATTTAAAAATGATCCCAATTTATCGAGACTGCCTGTAAGAAATTTATACGAATCGATAAAACACAATTTAATATGATTTTTCGATTTCTCTTCGACAAGTTTAACGTTTTTCGTGAATGATATATATTTTTCCTTTATTATCGGAAGTAACTCGATTTCCCCTTCGAACGCTGTAGCTATTTCCTTAATAATAAAATGCGCGTCTTAACCGGATAAATTATGAAAAACTATGGGAATGCAAAAAGAATTTTTATAATTTAAATTGCAATTTGAATGCGCGGGACCTCTGTAACGCCCTGTCAGATGACAATGATCGCGTTCGCGTGTATCGTCTTGTACGAATGGTTTCTCGCAAATGTGGCATTGTGTCGCGGTGTGAAATTTTTTCCATTCATCGGATGTTAAATTTACCATGGGAATATTAGTTGATAAAATACTTTTTATACGCAGTGCAAAATTTTTAAGTTCTTCGACGAACCATGACATGTAATCGGTACTGCGACGAGAATGATACGCGGATAACGATTCGTCGTACGAGCAGTGTACATAATAAGCAATACTGAATACTTTATGATGTTGGTAATTTCTCTCTTCCTCCATCTTTTCCAAAACGCACTCCAAGTCGGCGTACACAACGAAAGGAAGTCGCTCTTTCCGGTTATAGTTGTTGAACGTGAGCTACTTGTCCTTATCGCTCGGTAATCGGATAGCGCACTCGTTCATCTCTTGACAGTCCACCGTATGTGACTATAACTTGTCGTTTGAGCCAAAGTAGTGCAACCATCTGTAAAAAGAAATTATCTTTTATCTTTTGTTCAATTATTTCTACAATATTTTATTCCATATATACGTACCGATCGCAGATATATTTCTTGTGCTCTTTTTTGCTCAATTGCGAGCTCACGAGTCTGGATAGATTCTTGATTCACGCAAAGCGTCCAACGTTGTTGTTTTCAATGTACCGCAAGTTGACGTGTTTGTCTCTCTTTAACTCGCTCAGACGTATCGGGACAATGTTCCTCTCCTCGATACTATATACATTGATTGAGATATCGTAGGCAAGTTCAAATTTTTTAATTTGATTCACAGTCAATGGGAACTCAATGTCCTGGAGATTCAAGACTGTCGTATAATGAGGATACGAAGATACTCGACAAACATAACTTTCAGCTGGGTGTAGAGCACCGACCACAGATCACGCAAAACACGCATTGTCATTAGATTGTACGTTGATCACCGCTTTCTTCATTATTATCGCCCGGGGTAATTTTATGTGACATCCCGCGCGCAAAGGATTATATTTATTTATATTTACGATTAAATCAAGTATACGCGACAATGCCCACCCGCTATTGCGTTCTTGAAATTCTTCGAGCGATGCTAGAGTGGGCCCGACGACGTGCCGCTCGTACCATTCGCGTAAATCGGATGTGCGAAAGAGTTCATAGTTTCTCGTATTGATAATTTTATTTGCGCTTTTATCACCCGTCACAAATTCGCCATTGAACACTGTATTAATTTTCATTAACACAATCTTCACAACATTAAAGTGTTTTTTCATCACATTTTGCACGTGTTCGAGCGCAATGTCTTTGGCAACCTGAAAAATTGACGAGGCTCGATGTGATTATGATTTATAACCGCACCAGTTAATAAGCGGCTGTCGAACGCCGTATCGATCTTTCGCCAAATCAATCCATGTTGCTGCGTACTAAATCCTGCACCCGCATTTACAAAACGCTTGCGTAACGAGTTCTTCAATCCCTCGAGTTGCGCGATTCGGGCAATCAGCGATTGTCGAATTCCGATTGATAATTGTGGACGTTTGATTCGACTTTGTTCTTCCAACGATTCGATATATTTGTCGCATCGTTGCTCCCACGCAACGTACTCCTCTATCACCCTTGCAGCTTGCTCACGCAGATTTCGTTCGACAATGTTTTCCACCATATTTCCAAATTTATGCCAAAAAATTTTGCTAATAAGATGCGCTTATTAATAGCTCTTGTCTCGGAAAAAACTCTTGGCGAAAATACTGACAGAGTGTGCCTCTTTACCTCGATTTTATATTCTATCTTGATATCTCTTTCTATCATGTGTATCATATTTCAACTAAATTTTTATTTCGCGGTTTGTCACATACATTTTGACTAAGTCAATTATTTCATTTTTGTCGTCTAGAGATGATGTCAAATCCCAGGTGCATCGCAAAAGTTTCAAATTACATGCTGCTGTCCAAGTATGTTAGCGCAATTTAACCTTGATAATTATTCTTATATCTCACAGTCTTGTCATGTTTTAACACGCGCGTTTGAATTCTGATATCTATAGGTGATGTCATCGCGAAGAAGCCGCACATCGGAGCTTGAAAATTCTATATTACGTTGCATTTTGGTGCATTTGGTTAAATCTCCACCTAGGAGTGATGTCATCGCGAAGCAGCCGTACATCGGCGCTTGAATAGAAAAAATATCGTGTCAGCAATAATCCCCACTACATTGCAATTTTGCAACGCTAATACATATTTTAAATATGTTTAATACGTTCAGTATTATATCGACCACTTGTGTGAAAGGTTCATATAAAAAATGTATCCCACTGAAGAAAGCCGCATGAATTATTACGTTCCAATTCAAGACGCTGATGAAATTTTATCGTGTAAGAAGAAGAAATGTAACAAGTAAGTTTTAATTAACTTAATGAATTTTTTATATTTTTAAATATTTTTAAACTTTTTAAATATTTGTATAAATAATATTTTATTATTCCTTAGCATTTCATCCGAGCCTCGTCGTGCGGTTCGTATACTTGGAAGACGATACGCCTTAACCCCGACGTCATTCAAATATTTGGATATTGGAATAAACGTTGGAGCTGTATCTTGCGTGGAATTGGCTCTTGGCGACAATCGAGGCAATCAAATAATGTTATCTTTTGAAACATGAAAATTGTTGATGCAGAAACGTGCGGACATCGAATGACTTCTACAATCAACTGAAACCCCATTACGGATTCGAGATTTGGCATTCGAAGTGGTTAAAATGTCTGATTCGAGTATTATAAAAATAGGATTATTCAATAATTCTTTATATATGAAACCACCAACTCTACTATATTTATTCGATTTTGAAAACTGTATAGATCTGTTGTGCCTCCGGAGAGGCATGGTAGTTGGGATCGTTTGCCGGAAGGAATATAGGAATTTGGGCTCCGCCCGAGAACTGCACTGACTTTATTTAAATAATTCTGACACCTTTGAATTCAAATAAATATATAAATATCTATTTTATTCGTGACTTGGCTTAATTACAATGTTCCCGCACATTCACTCGCGTCGCGTATCGCAATAGCGGATATGTTGACGTGCGCGTGTCTAGAGTCGAGTCTCGGTCTCAAGACTCGCTTCTCGCTTCTTCGTATGTATTTCTGCCGACCTCGTGGCTACTAGATATTATAATAATTATCGACACTCGCTTTGACACTCGCGACTGTTAGCAATTTCACACGTGTGGAGGTAATTAAGAATAAAGATTGCCCGCGTTAAGTAAATTAATGATCAAGACTGCCCGCTTGATAGTTATTGTGACTGCCCGCGTAATATTAATTATTGATAAAGACTGCCCATCGCTCGTTAGCGATGGGTCTTTTTATTATCTCCCCTTGGTTTCCTGGGAGGGGATCGTTTAGCGACACGACTATGTGTCGTGTCGCTCGATTTTGGCAAGATCCGGATGCAAGCTAAGGAGTTCTAAGTAGGACTTCTTTGCTTGCATTTTCGTAATTTCTTTATTCCTTTTTACTTCGCTTTTAAGTAGGACTTCTACGTTGCATTTTCGCAATGTCCTTCTTCCGCTTGCCCTGATTTCTGCGTTTTCGCAATGAAATGATTGCACGGTCGCTCGGGCTTCGCGCGTGGCTCGCGTTGTCCGCGCTTCGCTCGGTTAACGCTCGTAACGTGATCTGTATTCGCGTTACACATTGAGCAATGCCTTAGCATATAAAATAATATACTGGGTGGCCCATTTTAATCCATAGTCGAATATCTCAAAAACTAAGCCCGGAAGAGAAAAATGTTTCAAACAAAAGTTGTGTGGCTTCAAGGGGGCCATAAGATGGTAACAATAATTTGACCTTGGAAAATCATTTGGAGGTCATGCGAAGGTCAACTTTAAAATCTTAAATGGAAACCTCCATTTTTTATTTAGTATTCTTGTAGCTGACATCGAGAGCTTTCCAAAACACTATAATAAACTATTTTTTATTCAGTACTTTTTGAGTTATTTTATATTTTAATCTGACATCTTTTGATATAAAAAATTAAATATCTCATAAAATATTCAGTTTTCGATAATCTTACCATAATACTTTTATGTACAGAATAATGAGACAAATCATTTAGTGCAAAAAAAACAAATAATTGTTTAAAAAAATACATCGTAAATAATTTTTTTAAAAACTATTATTTCTTTATACTAATTGATTTGTATCATTATTCTATACATAAAAATATTACGATAAGATTATCAAAAACTAACTATTTTATGAGATATTTAATTTTTTATATCAAAATATGTCAGATTAAAATATAAAATAATTCAAAAAGTACTTAATGAAAAAATACTTTATTATAGTGTTTTGGAAAGCTCTCGAGGCAAGCTAAATGAATACTAAATAAAAAATGGGGATTTCCATTTAAGATTTTAAAGTTGACCTTCACGTGACCTTTAAATGACTCTTCAAGGTCAAACCAATGGTACCATCTTATGGCCCCCTCGAAACCAAACAACTTTTGTCTGAAACATTTTTCTCTTCCGGGCTTAGTATTTGAGATATTCGACTGGATGGATTAAAATGGGCCACCCAGTATATCTAATAATTCGTATATAGCCTTTTCGGGCTATAATATGTATTACTGGCTATGTGAAAATACGCATATTGTAAATGAAAAATTCAAACAATTTGTAACTATTGTATTTTACAACGTAATAATATCGCGAATGTATGCGACGCTGCAAAAGCGATACATGAAAGTGATATGTTTAACGGAATCACTCATAGATTGCGAGTTATTGACATGTGCTGTAATTTTATTCTTTACGATGCTTGTAATAAATAAGTTATTTTACTATTTATCTGTGAATTTAATTATTTATTCTATCCTCCCGTATGAATAAAACAGTGTAATAGATATGCACTGTCTGCAACACTTAGCTTGCGAACGCTATCTCTCTCTCTCTCTCCCCCTTTCTTTCATACCTATGCGCTATCCTTTTCTGATACATGAACGCCTCGTGCTATCCTTTTCCCACGTCCATGCGAACGTCATCCTTCTCACACAGACTCGCGTACGCTTTGCGCTATGCCTCTCCCACACATTACGGACGCTTCGCGTTATCCCTCTCGCATCTATTCGTGGACGTCTCGCACCTATTCGTGAACGCCTCGCGCTATCTTTCTCCCACGCATTGCGGACGTCTCGCGCTATCCCTCTCGCACCTATTCGCGGACGTGTGTGTTCTTTCTTCTCCGCGGATCTCTCGCCAATCGGTTTCTCCTCGCCCCTCACCCCCCCCCCCCCCTTAGAGGATCTGAGTTAGAACTCTCTTAGTATCACTACTAAATAGTTTTCTTTTCTTTCCTTCTTGCAGCGTTCTCGTTGAAAAACATGGCACAAAATGCGATTTAAAAAAATATATGCATCTTATCAATTGATCGCACAGTTCGATTAACGATTTCGCGATTTTGAAATGTTGAGGGAAGACCTTGTACTTTGCGAAAATCCTCGAATTGTTTCAATAGTTGTACAAAGTATTGATTTACAATTATAACTGTGCGATTTACAAGGTGATATTCCACTAATATCGCGACTAGAAACAAGAATTTTTCAAAATTTTGAATAAAACCAAGTATTAACAATTTTAAAATTTCGGACTTAAAATATTTTCAATGTTTGGATCCGCGTACTTATATGAATCCTTATTTTCAAAAATGAAACGTATAAAATCTGGTCCGCGATCTTCAGTAAGCGATACATTATTATCCTCGCTGATGCGAGTAAATTCGTCAAAAATTGACGTTGATATTTCGTCTCTTAAAGCAACAAAATGCAAATAGAATTTGTAACTTTAGTGGAATAGGCCTACTGGGGAAACCACTTTTAAAAAACGTATAAACAATAGTACCTCAAGAATGATGCGGAAACCTATTGGCGTTAAATTTAAATATATACCACTGATTTTCTTTATATTACAAAATAGTTATACTAAATAAGAACATAAATTGTATATAAATATATATCTTATTATATAATAATTTTTATTATATAAATCAATGCTCGGAGATACTTGCCTTTTTCAGGCCGATATGTGAAGCGACGCCTACAGCCCCCCCACTACGCTCGATGCTCGACGGCCGAGTCGCCGTTCGCGCGCATATCGCTATATGCCTCAGGAGCGTCCCGATCTAAAAGATATGCTGAGATTGTACTTGCCGTCAAATCGTCGTTTAAATTTGATTTGTCAGATAATTTGTCTATTAGTAATATATTATATGTCATATTCTCGAGCGAATTCTAAAACGATTTCTTCTTTTACAAATTTTATTCGAAGCTTAGTTTTTGAGTTATAATTAAAAATAGTTAGTTATTTACGAGTGCAGTACAACGGGCAGACAGAGACAGCGTAACGCGACTCACGAGACTCACTTCACAATTTTACAATAAAGATTATTTATCGTGGCATTGTATGCCTTAATTTGTGTGGAAATTGATATTTGCGAGTGATAATAAAGTACTGCACTAAAAACAGTAATGTTTCCAGTGATATTTATTGTGAAATTGTGAGTGAGTCTTGTTACATGTTGCGCCGTCCTTGCTTGCCTATTGTACCGAATTCATAAATAGCTAACTATTTTCAATTATAACTCAAAAGCTTCGGACAAAATTGTGCAAAACAAAAAGTCGCCTCAGAATTCGCTCAAGTATATGACATTTCAAAGACATCAGGTTGTTTTAAATCATCTTGTATATACAGGGTGTCGCATTTTAAATGCCGCAGACAAATATCTTGAAAAATATGGAAGATACGGAAAAATGAATCAGACAAGAGTTAGATGGTTTGAAAAGAGTCACATGATGAAAATATGGACTTGACCTTGATATTGGACACGACCTTTTCAAGGCTAGATCAATATTATGTTTTCTTAAATGGAATCCCTCATTTTATATTGGACATTCTTGTAGCCTTTGTCGAGACGTTTTCAAAATATTATCTATTGGGTTGAGTAAAAAGTCATTGCGTATTTTTTGTATGTTTCTCAAAGTCATTTATTTATATAAAGAACAAAGATCAATCAATGATATATTTTCCGTTTTGTTTGATGACCTTTTGCCATCTTTCGGTGAGCTTCATAATTCCCCGTTCGTATAAGGACCTGTCTTTATTGGCGAAAAACTGAACAAGGTGCTGATTTACCGCCTCATCTAAATTTAACGTTATTCCACGCAAGGAGTTTTGAAGAGAGCGAAGCAAGTGGAAGTCTGACGGCGCAAGGTCAGGCGAGTATGCTGGGTGGGGCAACATATCCCATCCAAGCTCCAATAATTTTTGACGGGTCGCCAAAGATGTGTGTGGTCTCGCGTTATCGTGATGGAACACAACTCCTTTACGATTGACGAGCTCCGGACGTTTCTGGATGACAGATTCGTTCAAACTGTCCAATTGCCGACACATCCGAATTGATTGTTCGGTTCCTTGGTAGGAGCTCAAAAAACACCACACCCTTCCAATCCCACCACACTGAGAGCATAACCTTCCTCTGATGAAGTTCTGCTTTTGAAGTCGTTTGAGGCGAATCATCACGTCGGGACTAAGACCGTTTGCGTTCCACATTGTTGTAAACAATCCACTTCTCATCACCAGTTATCATTCGTTTCAAAAAAGGATCGTTTTCTTCACGTTTCATGAGCATATCGCAGATGTTTATACGCGCTGTCAAATGAACTTCTTTGAGTTCATGAGGAATCCAAATATCGAGCTTGCTTACGTATCCCAGCTTCTTTAGGTGGACGTGAACACTTTTTTGACTGATCTTCAATGTTTCTGCAATCTCTCGTGTCACGAATATTTTTATAAAAAATGCTGTTGCTTCAATGAAAGTCTAAGTCACGGGCTGCCATAAACATATCTGGATAGTTGTTTTAATAATCCAGATATTTGGTCCAATAAAAATATGATTGTATGAACTATGTATGTTTGTGGCAGCCCGTGACGTAGACTTTAATTGAAGCAACAGCATTTTTTTCCGTATAGCATTATACAATTGCATTATACTAATAAACAATTATATAATTATACAGGGTGTAACAGAGCGCCAGTATCAGCAGTTTTTTAAGGAAACAACACATTTTCGTGAAAAATGTTTCATGAAAAGTTTTAGAGCTCTAAGTGGGGCATTATAAAATAATATTAGTATGACCTTGAATAGCAAGGTCATATAAAAATCACTTCGAATTTTTTTAATTGAATCCCCTATTTTTCACTACATATTCTTGTAGCTTACCTTGAGAGCTTTCCAAAACACTACAATAAAGTATTTTTTCATTAAGCACTTTTTGGGTTATTTTATATTTTAATCTGACATATTTTGATATAAAAAATTTAATGTCTCGTAAAATATTTAGTTTTCGATCATTTTACCGTAATACTTTTATGTACAGAATAATGAGACAAATCAATTAATGAAAAAAAAACAAATAATTGTTTAAAAAAATACATTGTAAATAATTTTCTTAAAAACGATATTTTTATACTTACACCCTGTATATTAGCACAATATTATTTAGATAATGATGTAAATATATTACTCTCAATGTTATTTTTAATTTAATATTATGTCCTCTGAGATAAATCGCGCGCATGTGATTTTTTGTCGATAAATCAATAATCCACGCCTACCGACCGCTGCCGGCTGACTTAGGCTATACTTCTATGTAAGGTTATATGGAAGAAGATTAAGTCATACTATTGATACTATGTATACAATAAGCAATCCATGATGCATTGCAAAAGGCTGCGAGAGCCAATAACAATCTATCTTATTTAGCTCTTTTTAATAGCGACTGTACACACATCGATTCTTTGCATTGCATTATTAGTATCCCAGGATTATGACTTAACCTTCTTATGTAACCTTACTTCTATGTAACCCCCTTACCTCAGCGAACGAATCGTTGACGCGCAGTACACCACGGGGAAGTTGCTCGGTCGGATTTGTACATTATAGTGGCCCTAAACCCGAGCCGGTTTTGTGTGCGCGTGCGTGTGTTTCATCAGAGATAAGGACCCCACGGCTCGTCACTCCTGTAGTATTTAATAACTTCAAATCTTCTCTGCTCTATGTGTGTGTGTGTGTGTGTGTGTGTGTGCGCGCGCGCGCGCGCGCGCGTGTTAAGCAGAAATGGTACATGTAAAATTAGGCCAATAGATGTTCAAATGTTTGGCCATTTACTTCAATGCATAAGTTTATCCGATTTCAAAAACTATTCTATACCCCTTGCAATATTGTTGCTGATACATCTCGACATGTTTCCACAATACGACGTTTCATATCTTTGGATAGGCTTAACTTGGTAAATAATATTTTTTTAATAGCCCCATATAAAACAATCCAAAGCGGTCAGGTCTGGCAAACGTGATGGAAATTCTACAGTTCCACTCATGTCAAACCAGTCGTTTTGGAAAACGTTATTTAGTATCCTACGAACGGCGCGGGCACTATGTGCAGGTGTGACATTCTGCTGAAACCAACGAGTAAAGAATCACAGGAGAGAGCATAGTGGTGAGGTAGATTTCTCGTGCACGGTAGTACATCATCGCAGCCATCTTGATCGTCCATTTTTTTCGACGTTTTTCAGGGCCGTGTACAGCCACTTGTTGTTTTACTTATTCCAATCTGCATCTTATTTTGCGCACGATCACCAATTCTAAATAAGTGAGAGGAAGAGCCAATATCAGGCTAAAAGAATATTATTAATAAGTGTTATTTATAAGATCATGATGCATTGCCAGGCCTTTGAGGTACTTCCAGTACTTCTGTCATGCTGCAATTTGTTTTTGAGCGGCCATCTTGAGCGTCCACTTATATATAGTCACTTCCGTTCGCTTGCTTAGCACCAAATGCTCTCTTCTATAATTCTTTATTTATTGGTTGAAACCATAGGCATTGTCTTGCGTGCAAATCAACATTTTCCAAAAGAACTGGTAATTTGTTTTGAAGAAAGTTATAACAGTTAGCTGTCAAACGGCCGTCAAAAAATAATACTACATATCCATTCACTAATCCACACCATATGTTAAAAGACCATTGAGGTTGATCTTTGCCTAAACCAATGTGGTTTCTGATTCGACCATTGACGGTAATTATGACTATTTATTTGGTTTTGGTTATTAAAATTAGATTTATCCAAAAACATTACGTATGAAAAGAAATTGGGATCCTGATTCATTTGTCGACAAGCCTATTGGCAAAAGCGCAATCTACGACGATGATCATTTTCATTCAACTCTTGATGCAGGGGTAATGCGATATGAATGGAATTTATTATATCTCAAAAATCGCGATGCAAATGAACGTGGCACATTATGAAGACGTTCAATTTGTCTGACTCATATTAGGCTTTAATATAGCAACTCTTAACACATCAATTTCAAGATGGAACCTGATGTCGACAATGATGTCGTTTTACATGGCCATCCTTTACTCTTTGAACACAACATTTAATTGTTTTATCAACTGGATGTCTTCTTCCTGGATATTGCTGTGCAAAAATGCGTGAAATCTGTCGAAAATTACCATCACTTGCTCTTAAGCAAATGGTCATAGCCATAATTTTTTTCGGAAAATAATTGGGCATTACAAAACTAATCGAATGTACAATTGTAGGAATAACCAAAATACAAAAATGAGATGTATCAGCGAGAGAAAGTGCAATAGGCGATGTATGGCGCTCATATTAGTTGTTAGTTGTGTTGCGCCTCTAGCCGCTAAGGAAGAGGTCTTTCGGGATTTGTACGCCCAAAGGATTAAGATCCACGCTCGAAATAAAACACTCCCGGACGTTAGGTATAATTTAGTGTATTTTGCAAGATTTAATACACTTCACTTATTCGCGATTATAATAGTCGGGCGCGATAAGTACGGTACTTCGATACTATAACTGAGCAAGCGAGTAGCCAACGAGTAACCCGCGAGGTGCATCTCGTGCTTATTATATATCTTAATTAATTAGGTCGTTGATTGGGGAGGAGTGTGGTGTCCCTGACCGGAGCATGTCTCGTGCTCCGCTTGTCAGTCTGTCTCGTCAGTTGCTTACTCAGCTTCCGAGAACTTGACCGTGACTTCCTTCTCTTTAGTCACGTATCTTACTTTTATTTTATTAACATTCTTTTATTACTTTACTCTTTCTTAATTATCTTTCCTTGATCTCTTTTCTAATTTTAATGCTTTGCTTTACTCAGCTCTTTCTTACACTTTTCTGTGTCACTTTATTGTTTTATCCTTTAATATATTAAGAAATTGGTCGGGTTACGACAGTTGTAATCTTAATCACTTGACAACTAGTAATAGGAATAGAATATTAAGGTTTTGGGTAATTGTAATCATTAGTCTTTGCTTTGCTTAATTTGCACGTTTATCGATTATCGCGCAAGAAGTCGGTGGATCGGAATCGGGCAACAGATCTCTTATCGACTCACTAATCGGTGCTGCCCTCATCGATCCATCGATGAATACTCGTGCCGAAAATTCGAGCTTTTACTCGGCTTGCGAAACGTTTGCAGGTCCCACGGCACTCGCTCGCCAGTGGACCTCATGAAGAGACGCAGTCATCTAGTCTGCACAGACCAATTTCGAGGACGGACGTTCCCGGCCACGGGGGACGAAGCCTCTGGTGCATCTTTCAATGTGCATGCTTAACTCTTGCATGCTTAACTCTTGCTTGCTATTATCGTCCTGCTTGCTCGCCTACTTTGCCTCCGACTCACTCAAGACGAAGGAATTTGGAGCTTACGAGAGGGATGAAGAACAAGCCACAAGACTATATGAGTCAATTTCGCCTTCGTTATTCGAATGTTCGCTTTAGTAAAATACAGTCCACTTTCTTTTCGTAATTAATCGCAATATCGCACCCAGAGAGAATTGAAAATACTCTCCTCATTCAGGCGAATAATAATATTTAGCACCCTATGTCAATAAAAAATATTCGTAATAGTAGCTCGAAATGGAATTCAAAGTGTTTAACTAATGACAGACAAGAGGCAGTAGAATACTTCAACCTTTCCACGGTGTATATCGGATAATGCGAATGCCGGCGGTATGCCAACTTTGAAGCTTCATATTTTGGGAATGGCTTGCACAAAAGATCAAAGTAGGTAGTGTTTCGAAAACATCTCGACAAAGGATACAAGAATACGCAATAAAAAATGGGGGTTCTATTTAAGAAAACATCGATCACATTGATCTGGCCTTGAAAAGGTCACTCAATGTCAAGTCCACATTTTCATCATATGGCCTTCTTCAAATCATGCAACTTCTGTCTGAAATATTTGTCCATATCTTCCATATTTTTCAAGATATTTGGCTGCGGCATTTAAAATGAGACACCCTATACAGTGTATCTGGTAAAGATTGTGCCAACGCTCGTGAGCTCATAGAGCACAGTGAACTGAATAGAAAAATCTTTTATTATTTTGCGATTTTCGTATAATTATTAAGAAATTAATTAAAAAAGATCGGCCAATGTACACGCGAATATTAGCGCGTTGCGAAAAAGGACGGCCCACGGTATCGTGGTTAGATCGCGCGAAGGAGGGGCGAGAGAAGCGGGTAGCAATGTTTACATACAAGCGTTGCGGAACACTGGATTCTCGTATAAAAAATAGGAAATATTATTCGTGAGGCGAAAAGTGGCCACCTTCTTTTATCTTTTAAACTAAAAGAGATAAACCGTAACAAATATATTGTTGCGTCCCTGCGAGTCGTCTGTGGCGGTTATTCCTGAATCTGCTGTACCCGTCTCCGGGAGAACATCCTCAAACACGATGCTAAGAGTTGTTGTTAAACAACGGCGGACATCTTGAGAGAGATCGGCTATCTTGGAGTCTCACGTTGGTGGTGATTCCGAGCGGACGGATTGAAGGATTATGAGACTATCTGTTCTGTGCTTTGTGTTCTGTGTTCTAAGCTATTATTAAAGTTCCTCTTGTTCTTTTTAATAAGTGTTTTTTATTTATATCGCGGTACGCGAGTGCCGGTTGTGTCGCGCGTATTCGAGTAATATCGATTTCGATCCGCGGACGCAACAATATTAAATTAAATGGTTTAAACTGAACTCTATTATGAGCATAGTAGTTGCTTCCAAAAGCTATCTGTTTTAACGGACGGAGAAATATGCATAATTTTTTCATAATAATGTAAATATTTTGACATGAAGAAAGTTGCGCTCTTTGAAACGAATACAACGATATAATATTAATGTAAATATTTTACATATTATGTGAATTTTATCAACTTTAAATATCGCGGGCGATGTCTACCTTTTCATTTTCGGCGATATGACTAACTTCGGATTGAGTATTATGATCAAATGACAATATGACATATGTCAATCTCTAATAGACGAGTTAGAAGTTGGTCATAACACAGGACAGAAAATGAAACGGCAGACATTACCCACGATATTTCAAGTCGAAAAAATTCGTATAATATGTAAAATATTTACATTATATTATACAATATATTGTATTCATTTCAAACAGCGCTACAATTTTTATCATATCGAATCATTCATATTATTATATAAATATTATGCATATCTCTCCTTTTGTTAACACAAATAACTTCTAAAAGCAGCCATTATGCTCACAATAAATTTCAATTTGAATTATTTAATTTGATATATATTTGTGTAAGGATTATAAGTGGAAAAGAACGTATGTGATTACGTGCAAAGCAAAAGTAGACTTTATTATTTAACATTTAATATGACAATTAAAGAAAGAACAAACGACGCCCGCGAGCAGCACAGCGGTCAAGAGACGACTAGGTCCGTCTAGGTACTTAACGGTACGTCGTCACGTTTAAATAGATATGAACATCTAATAGAGATTATAACTAATTAGCTGTTTCCGATAGGCGCCAATTTAAATGAAGCAGGATAAGCCATATATTCAACAATTTGTTATAGTCTATTTTTTTTAGTTTAAAAGATAAAAGAGGATGGCCATTTTTGCTGGGATACGCTGTATAATTAACATGTATATTCTTCATTTTAGTCAGAGATGGCCATAACTAGTTATTTTTGTATCGAGTTATACAAAAGTTACTAGTTACAAATGTATCGAGTAACTAAATTTTCATCGTTATTTCGTTACACAAGTAGCGAGATACCATTGTTATTCGATACATTTATAAGGAGTAATGAATTTTTTTCGAGCAACGAATTGTAATGTTACGAAACATATTTACCAGATATTGAAAGAAAGTAAATCATAGGCCGGAAATTATACGAATGGTTACCGCCCCAACCAATGTATACTACGCTTTGAAATTCGACTTTGTTCCATGTAGAAACGGGTAACGAAATTAATTTCGTTATTTATTACAAATGTATCGAGTAACGAAATAAATTTCGTTAGTCGACACTTTTTTAACGACTAACGAAATTTATTTCATCACTTGTTACATTTGTAACAAGTAGCGAAGTAAATTTCGTTAGTCAATAGAAAAGTATTGACTAACGAAAAAAGTTCGTTACTCGTTACATCTGTAACAAGTAACGAAATAAATTTCGTTAGTCAATATTTTTCTAACAAGTAACAAAAAAAAATTATTTACTCGTTAGAATGTATTGAGTAACGAAATAAATTTCGTTACTCGCTGGAAAAATATCGAGCAGCAAACAAAAGATTCGTTACTCCTTACAAATGTATCTAAATAACAGTGGCATCTCGCTACATGTGTAATGAAATAACAATGAAAATTTAATTACTCGATACATTTGTAACTAGTAACAAGTAACGATCTGATTTTAGTATAACCTTTAAGGCTCCTGAGTAGTCGCCGCGGCCATATTGGAATGATGACGTCAGAAGCGAGAAATGACACGCTGAGAATTCTTGCGTGCCATTTTTAAATAAAAAAATATTTTTAAAAAACAAGACTACAGATCGCTTTAGTATACTCGTAAAATTGTCCGAAAACTAAGCTTTTCCTTTGACAAGTAATAAATAACTGTAAAATGAGTGTCAAAGTAAGCCTAGTCATACGGGAAAACATGTAGTTTGACAGCTGTTGAAACAAGTGGAAAATGTTCTTTTTACATAATACTTAAGTTCTTAAGCTTAGTTTTCGGACAATTTTATAAGTTTCACAAATACGTTACACATCACAGCATTAGCATAAAGTGAATAATTACGAAATGGCACGCAAGAATAATTTGGGCTGCCAAAACGTCACTTTTCACGCCTCATAGTTCATCGATTTGCAACGTGAGGCGCTGCATAAAAATTCTGACATATGGGTAACACGCTGGTAACTTGTAGGTAACACGTAACATATATACAGGGTTGGGAAGTAACGCGTTACTTGTAACGCCGTTACCGTTACAGTTACTTTTTTTCGGTAACTGTAACGGTAATGGCGTTACAAATTTTATTTGTAACGAAAAAAGTAACTTCGTTACATTTTTCAGTAACGAGTAACGAATTTAACAGTTACTTTTATCGTTACTTTTTTCAAATTTTTTGATTTATTTAAGATATTATTCTTGCTATTGTGCGTGATAAAATTTTTATCTTAACCGTAAAGCCGTAAGCAAATCGACCAATTAGCATTCTTATTATGTTGTAAAAATGCTTGAATGTGATTGATCAACTTATGGCTCTTGCAGACCAGTGCGATGACGCGACGCGCGATATCCAATGAGAGCTTTTCGGAAAAGCAGAGCTCTCATTTACTACCAGTTCTAAGTACCTTGCAACGAAAATTAGAAAATCTCAATAAATCTGACCTTATAGATTGCCATTCATTAGTTGAAGCTATTCAGCAAGGTTTAAATAAAAGGTAACTTATTAATTTGATTAATACATATGTTATTTAATTTTAAATAAGGATTTAATTGAAAAATATTATTTTATTTTAAACTATTGATTCAAAAGTATTAATTTCAATAAAACAAACAATGTCGCTTAATTTACTATATTTGATTTTAGATTTCTTACAATATTTGAAACAAAAGAATTAATAATAGCAGCATGTTTACGTCCAAAATTTAAGTTAAACTGGTTAACCGGAGAAAAAAGAAAACATGCTGAAAATTACTTGGAGGATTTATTGGGAATCCGATCAACTGAAAATTCTTCAAAAGCTGGAGAATCTGACGATCACGATGATTTTTTCATTTTTGAGCAAAAAACGGTACAAAATGAATCTGAACAAGAAGAATTGCAACGGTTTATAAAATCAAATAATTGTAATATAGAAATGTTAAATGACTATCCAAAACTTAAAAAACTTTTTATTAAATATAATACAGCTCTACCAAGCAGTGCATCTGTAGAAAGAATGTTTAGCATCGGTGGCTCTGTATTAACACCACAAAGAGGGCATTTAAATGATGATACTATGGAGCAACAAATTTTATTAAAAATTAATAAAGAATTTCGATAAAATTTAATCATTTATTTTGTAATAAACCTTGAATGAAATCTTGCTTACAATTTTTTAAAAGTTTTTCTTATGCAAAATAATTTATTAGTTTGTATTGTAAAAAAGTAACGGAAATTGTAACGACTCGTTACTTTTTAGTAACTGTAACGGTAACGAGTTACTTTTTAGAAAAAATAACGGTAACGGTAACGAGTTACTTTTATAAAGTAACTTTCCC
Organism: Polyergus mexicanus; assembly: GCF_030449975.1. Taxonomy (NCBI): domain Eukaryota; kingdom Metazoa; phylum Arthropoda; class Insecta; order Hymenoptera; family Formicidae; genus Polyergus; species Polyergus mexicanus. The sequence goes on from NW_027223334.1 coordinate 3,551,030, forward strand.
AACCCTGCATATATATAGTATATATCTTTTATATATCTATTATATAGTGTAGTACTTTATTAGAAAAATACTTGAGCAAAGGAAGGGCGCAATGCTCAGCCATTTCCCAAAAAATTTGATTTTAATAATATTTAAATAATATATTTTCTTATATACAACTCCGTTAGGTCAATTATTGAGAAGGCGACGTAGCTCGGGCATTAAAGCGGGTGACTACCACGCATCAGATCAGGGTTCAATTCTTGTCCCTGGCACTTTTTTTCTCATTCTTTTTTATACAATCTAGCAACGAATATTTATTCATGTAAAATAAAGTTAATTAAATTAAATTTTTTTTAATTGCACTTTTGGTAGGCAATTTTCTTTTAATTTATTTAATTTAATTTATTCAATTTTAATTTATTATTTTATACATTCTATCCGACGAAGTAAATAAAACGCCACTTTTTGAACATAATTATAATTTAATACAAAATTACAACAAGTAATTACGACAAGTATATCATCCGAATAATTGTAATCGATCTGTAGAGAATGTTGATGTTACTGATAATAAGGATGAATAAGTTTTGACACATTTGTTTGTAATTTTGTATTAAATTATAACTATGTTCAAATAGTGGCGTTTTATTTGCTTTATTTTATATTGAGTAGAATGCATAAAATAATAAGGTTGTAAGTTTAACAAAAATTATGCTCAGTTTCATGAATAAATTAAAAGAAAATTGCCTTCCGAAAGTGCAAATTAAAAAAAATTTAATTTAATTAACTTTATTTTACATGAATAAATATTCGTTGTTAGATTGTATGAAAAAAGAATGAGAAAAAGAGTGGCAGGGACAAGAATTGAACCCGGGTTGGATGCGAGATAGTCACGCGCTAAATGCCCGAGCTACACCGCCTTTTCGATAATTGATATAACGGAGCCAGATATATGAAAGCCATATTGTTTAAATCATTTTCTTGGAAATGGCTAAGCATTGCGCTCTATCCCTTTGCTCAAGTATTTTTCTAATAGAGTACTATACTATAAAAGCCTTTTTCAATTCGGTAATCCTAAAGTCGCGTCCTCCCCTGCTAGTCACAGGAACGTGCGCATCGTAAATATAATAACACAATACTCTAGTTCTCTAGTAGTAGAGGTTCTCATTAAAATTTTCTATTCAATATTTTATTTTGTATTAATAACAAAAATAATTATTATTCTATTATTAATTACGTATATGTACGTTCTATAACAATTCAAAATATTTATGTTTTATGGTTATCAAAGTATTGTACTATCACATTTGTGATACGCACGTTCTTGAAACTAAGTGATGCGCTCCTTAGTTACGATTTACGATGCAGTGATGCGTTGCTAAGGAGCGAGGGATAAGAGGGGAGCAGCGAGCAGTAGGCGTGAGCTAAAAAATCCAGCCGAAAGTTACATATAAATCCCAGTTCACTTATATCAGTGTTGCTGGGATTTACTTGCACATTTCGGCCCGATTCTGTGGCTCACGCCTATTGCCCCCCACTCACCGCTCGTGCGTTAGCAACAAGTCGCCAGATATGTGTGACTAAGGACCGCGACGCTTCGTCTCAGGAGCGTTTATATGTAAGAATGCCCAAATATTGTATAATAATAAGACAATACTTTTCTAAATACACCGCGAAAATTCTTAGAATTAAAAGTTTTTTTTCAATATTTTATAATTTATTGATATAAAATATTGAAGAAAAACTTTTAATAATAGAAAAGTATTGTCTTATTATTATATTTGGGCATTCTTATATACGGACGCTCCTGAGACAAAGCGTCGCGTTCTTTAGTTACGCGTATTTTGAGACTCGTTGCTAACGTACGAGCGGTGAGTGGGGAACAATAAGCGTGAGTCACGAAATCGGGCCAAAATGTGCAAGTAAATCCCAGCACTGACTTATATGATAAGTCGTTGAACAGGGTTCTTATTCCTACCGCAGTATCTTTATTCCTATGTCGCCACCGTCAACTCGGAGTTTCACGGTAACTACTCAGGAGCCTTAACTTTATAACATAATATTAAATAATAATAAACATAATATATTAATAATTTTGTAAACAGTAAACAGCGCGCAACTATACATTCTAAAACCCCATGATTTACAGCTAATACCGCCCCTAAGCTCTTACATCTCTGCGAGCAGCCTAGATACTATTAAACAAAAGGAATGGGGATGACATCAGGCAAGATCAACCGAGAAATGCAAACCGTCCGCTGGCCTGATTTATATAATCTTTAAAAAAACATGTGCTACTCACAAAAAATAGAAAACACTTTTCATAAGCTAAAAATTGGACTATTTTCAAACCGCTAAAATTTGGCAAAAAATTATCATAGACATAAAAACTAAAAAACATTTTGAAGCTTGCAGTTTTTTTAACTTTAACGCGCTGTTGATAGCTTTTTAGAATTCTTTTACTTTTCTTGTTCTATGTTTTAAGAAAGAATATATTATTTTGTTGTTAGAAAATACATATTTTTGATACTCTGCTGCTCTATATATTTTTATCCAAAAATTTAAATCAAGTTCTATAAATTACACATACATTTTGTTTACAAAACTTTTTTAAATTTTTCTACGATTTTTTTTGACCGAGTTACTCGATTTTGTAATTAAATCTGTATTTTTTAGAAATAAGAAAGGTAACAAATTTTTAAAAATTATCAGTATCACATCAAAATTGAAACTATAAAGCTTTAAAAAGCTTTTTTAATTTCTTATCTGCAATAATTTTTCGCCGAGTTTCAACGATTTGAAAATATCTCAATTTTTATAATATAAAAGCGTTTCCTTCTTTTTAATAATGTATTGCTGCCACTTTAATCGTGTGCGTGTTGTTTTGAGAAAGTCTGCAATTCTCGAAATGTGATGAATAGTGAGAATAAAGTTAATGAATGTGCATTTATTTCATAAAGAAGAAATCACATTTTTTAAAAATATTTAAAAAGAAATTTACAATTATCTCTTTTTTTTTTCATTTTTCTTAAGATTGTAATTTGTGCCATTGTTTTTTAAAAATAATTCGATTAATGGTATTAATCATTGTTATTTTATACATACATATATATGTTTGTTTCCAGGTTCAATTTGTATCTGAAGCTATTTATCCTGCTGTTTATCATAATGGGAATAAAATGGTCCATGATGACAACATTTTGGTTATCTGAAAATATGTCGACTTATTTCATATATTCTATTAATTTGGTGGACACTATGCAGAATCTTTGCATCTTTCTTATATTTGTGTGGAAAAAGAATATCAAGCGGATGTTATTAAAGCGATTCGGCTGTGGTTTTCCAGAAGATTGATGCGCAATAATTGCAACATTGTCGAGTACTTCGACATGTACATCTTCAGCGTTATTTCTAAAATTATTATCAAATTTTAGTCGCTTTGTAAGATTTTATCACGGAATTTCTTTAAAATATTATAATCAATATCATATTTTATATAAATATATAAAATATTGTTGGAGACTGTAATAAAAACCTTGTAAATGAAGCATATATTACAATTCCTCAATAGAATTATTTGCTGTTGTAAAATTATCATAATGTAATTTAATTTAATTTATTTTTAATGTTTAATTTTGTGCTTGCAGTGAATCTCTTATCGGTATACAAGATGTTTCAGAACAATCTTCGTCCATAAAATGAGATATTCCTGATACAATTCTAATTCTTTTCCTTTACCAAAATTTGAATTAAAGTGTAATTTTTTAATTATAAGCAAAAATAGTAAGCAAATCACACGTCGAGTACAGAAGGCAGGCAGGAGCGGCGCGGCACGCCGCAGCTGACCATCTAATTACCACCGCATGAGTCGCTAACTATTTTATCTTATAATATAAAATTATACTTTAAATAAAATTTTGATAAAAAAGAAAATGTCTTAGAATCAGGAATATGTGTTTCTTAACATAACGTCACTTTAGCAAAAGTTGTTCCGGATCGTCGGCCGTTGGACGTTGCAATCAGCTGATTGCTGCTATACGCGATGTGTGTATGGCGGAATGTGTGCGTAAAAGGAAGGAAGAGACAGATAGAGAGAGAGAGAGAGAGAGAGAGAGAGAGAGAGAGAGAGAGAGAGAGAGAGAGAGAGTGAGGGGGGGAGGGGGAAAGAGAAAGGGAAGGAGGGAATAAGGGAAAGACGTTTATACACACGCACGCACGTACGCATACACTTTTTTTCTTGCTCTCTTTCTCTCTTTTACACTCATACACTCTCTCATTCAGTCACACATTCATGCACTTACTCACTCACCTGCTCACTTACAGCGTAGCGAATCTTCATGCTATGTATTGTTGTTAACTGCTGCACGGTTATTATTTAGTGACCGACGGCGGAGACTGCACGACCACATTGTTACGTTGCCTAGCGATGCGAGAAACGCGACATGTACCGTACAAGTTGAGACGTGCGCATGGCGCATGATTGACGCGAGATAAAACAAACGATCTTCTAAAACCTTTGCATTACGTGAGTGTTATAAGTGTTATGAGTGTTGTGTAAAAGAGGAAAAGAAAGCGAGAAAAAAAGTGTATGCGTACGTGCGTGCGTGTGTATAGACGTCTCTCCCTCCTGCCCTTCCTCTTCCTCTCTAGCTCTCGCTCTCTCTCTCTCTCTCCCCCTCTCTTTCTCTGTCTCTTTCTTTCTTTTACCCACATACTCCGCCATACACACATCGCGTGTAGCAATCAGTTAATTGCAATGTCCGACACCCAGCGATCCGGAACAACCTTTGCTAAAGTGACATTATTTTAAGAAACACGTATTCCTGACGTAATTCTAAGACATTTTCTCCTTTATCAAAATTTTATTTAAAGCATAATTTTATGTTATAAGATAAAATAGTTAGCGACTCGTGCGGTTGTAATTAGACAGTCAGCTGCGGCGCGGCGCGCCGCTCCTGCCTGCCTTCTGTACTCGACGCGTGATTTGCTAACTATTTTTGCTTATAACTAAAAAATTACGCTTCAATTCAAATTTTGGTAAAGGAAAAATCGGTGTCCGGGTTCGAGAGGAGGGGAGACTCAAGCTCGCGATAACACAATGTAGATAGAAAAGATAGTTTATTGAGATAGAGATAGATATGTACAGAGTAGCGTGCAGGGCCAGGTGATGTCGGTAGACATTGGGCTGATGTCGAGGTGCGGGTGGCGTGCAACGAGAAGCGGAAAGCAGGTGGCTATAACAAACGGATTTATTATTAGCAGGCTGAACGGACGGACTTAAAGCTACGACGCGACTAAAGCGTACTTATTACTAACAGGTCTTATTACTAGCGGGCTTAGTAATACGGCGCGGTTACAACTAATGGACGTACTATTAACAGGTCTTATTATTAGCGAGCTTATTCTTACGGCGCGGTTAGAACTAGCGGACTTACTTCTACTAGGCTTGATGCTACGGCGCGGCTAATGACTTAGGTCTACGACATGCAACTTAGGACCTAGTGTTAGGCTGAGTGGCTAGGTATTGCGGGCAGAGCCGAGTGTCACGTCGGACCCTGCTTTGGCAACGGAGGTCGGTGCAACCCAACGGAGCCAAGTACAACCTTGGCCCCAGGCAGAGATAGGAGCTGGTGCAACCCGGCGGAGCTGAGTGCAACCTCGGCTTTAGGAGCGGCAGAGATAGGAGCCGGTACAACCCGGCAGAGCTCAGGGCAACCTCAGTCCTGGAGGTAGAGAGAGCCGGTGCAACCCAGCAAAGCTAAGGACAACCTTAGCCCCCAAGAGGTAGTAGGTAGTGGTTAGATCGGTGTCAGGAGCTGGATGGCAGGACGAGATCTGGTCTCGATGTCTCGGTCGACCGGTCTTATATACCCGGCCGTTGCCCCCACTAGATGTTGTCGGTCCGGTAGTGGGGTCGGTTCTGCATGGGGATCGCGAGAGAGATAGTGTCTGGTGGAAGGGCGACGGCGAGTACACGGCATATGAGCGAGTGAGACGGGATAGGTAGCGTAGGACAGATAACGCTGGGTGGAATAAAGAGAGCCGCGTGCGTATATATATACAATATATATATGTATATTCTGTACGTTCTTAGTAACGGCCCTGCCGTTACAAAATTAATGTTTGTAATCTCGTCAAAATTTTTAATGTTGTAAAGAATTGTTAAAGATATTGTGATGTAAAATATTAATCAAAAAAGTTATCTTTCAGGCAAGTATATAACTTATAAAGAAAGAATAAAGTACTGTCTATTCGACCAATATGGTCTAAATGGATTACAAATATATGCATATGAATGCAATCATTTTAAATTGTTTAAAAATAACATTCTTCTGTTTGATTTTCTCTCGCAGTTATATTTTGTATATATACCTGTACATGAAATTTATTATAAAATAAAAAAAATAAATTGCCATTAAAATAAATTGCTGCACATAAAATGCAAAATTAGCTAAAAATATAGTTTTATATTTTTAATTAAATATGATGCACGAATATTTTTGCGCAATATGCATAAAAATTGTAATAGTAAAGATAATTTCCAACAAATTTCAATTTTAAATATTAAAAAAATCCAAAAAATAATTGTTTTATTAGTTTTTTCTAACACTGCGTAATTACCACTGTGTATAATAAGCGCTTATTAGCGCTATGTGTACATTATATTTTGATATATCTAGTAATCAAGCAAAATAACTGATATTCTCTCAAAGCAACATAACTGATATTCTCTAAAAATAGTTGTTAGTGATTTATGCACTGATGTATGCCATGTGAGATACGGACAATTGCAAAACGGATCTTATGTAACATTTACTGTCAGCTATTAACAGACATATTATCACCTATAAAGTAAGATTAAAAAATATAGGAGATTTTTCTTGCTTTTGTACCGAATTAATCGTTTTCCAAGGTGAAAGTTCTTCGATTTATTATATATTTAATATAAGTATAAAATCTTATTTGCTTCTTTTCTAATCGCAGTTTTTAAATACTTTTACGTCCAGATTTGAGGAAGGATGAGTTAATGGAAGAGCGCAACAAGTATCTTTATTATCCCGAAGTCAAACGCCTACCCAGATAGCAAGGTGTTATTATTATAATGTCATGTTTTAGTCATTGGTTACATAAAATTTATTTTTGTAATAAAAGTGACGTTAAAATGATAGTCCTAAGTCACAGACACCATTGACGTCATATCTATAACGATAAAATGATGACATTCTTTCAATATAAGATGACGTATATACGATATATAAAATTGGTAAACTTTGGCTTCTTTTCAAAATTTACCATTCTTTCAGTAGTAAAGATCCATCGGATTTTCAATTCTTTATCAAATAGAATAATAAACTGTAACGTGATGTCTTCTTTTAATCGTCCATCACAATAACTCGGCCGCAGCGCTTCCATTCTTTCGTTTTAGGGAGAGAGAATGACCCGAGCGCTGGTTCCGTTGCAATTCCGCAATTTTGTTGCGCTTTGGCTATAATTTTAGAGTTCTAGCGTATAATGGCAGTGAAAAATGCGAATGACGAGATCTCATCCGGGAATAGCAAAGTGCAAGAGAGGCTAACGTATAGGGTGAGAGTGGAGGCCCAATTCCGTATACACGGATTCCGCCAGATAATATCATCCTTTCTTCAATAATATCTGTAATTCGGCCAGAAAATGGTCGCTGTTGTATTTTTAAGGAAACCGCTGTCCATAGGATTGACAGAAATACAGAAGGAAAAGGCCATTCTGCATACAATTAGCATGGGAGCCCCGATGCGGAGCTACAGGACTGCACCCGACGCATGCGAGCCCGGAATCTCGATCCGAATGCAATCCCGGATTGATAAGTACGCTGCCGCAGAAATCCTCCCTGTCCAAAGGGAGAGGCGAAAGGTGAAGCGATCGAGGGCCAAAAAATTAATACCGTGAGGCCCATAAGGACCAACAAGACTACGCGATAGTCCTGAGGATCCGGAAGCGTCATAGATGGCCTATTCACATATTAAAGTGCCGGCGTATCTCCTATTGGCCTTCGACGGACCGACGAACAGTGAGGAACGGAGGCCTAGCGAAATCCACCGAAATCCTGAAAAGCGAACTATGCACCGGACGCTGAAAATCGGTAAGACGAACGTCGTCGGGTTGTAAAGCCGTTAATTTCGAGCATGGTTCGAAGAAGTCGCGCCAGATATTAATTGTTACCGTAAATTAAAATTTCCTTTATCGAATTCGCATGTCGCTATTACGTTTCACGGAATAAACAGTCGAAGGCGAAATGACTCATCTGTGCCTTTTTCTCGCGTAAGTACTCTCTCTCCCGGAAACCTAGCCGACAGTCATAATTGTATCTTTACCGCTATCGTTTTTGGTATCTCATTTTTAGCTTACAGCGAACTCATATACCGCGGATATTTCGCGTCTTATGTATATTGTGAAAATCTCGTATGTTGCGTATGTGTCATCTTTTCTCGATATTTTCTTTAATATGTAATTATTATAGTACTATCCGAGTATTGATACCGTCTGTACACGACATAGATTTTCGAGATCCCGAATATTCGTGTTACGCTAATCGCCTATTTAGTCTCTCTCTCTTTTGTGTAGCGCCCATTGTTTGCTGTCGCAGTATCATTGTACGCCTGAAATCGCGGAATTAAAAGACGAGTCAGATTCATGTAAAATTATTGAGATTATCCCACGAATACGAAGTAATGTTGCGAATTAATGGCTGCTATACGAGCGCCTTTGTATTTCTTGCTGTACAACATCTTTGGAATTTAGCGTGAGTGAGTGCAGGCTACATAATGAGATCTAAAGGGTTTTTCGTTGCTACCGAGGCCCGAACAAGCCCCGCGCGTTAGGGAATTTTTGTCGTCATCTAATCGATCTTTGCTCGCGCATGCTGAAAAATACGATATTCTTGCATTCGATCATGGTAGAACGTTGAGGCCGACAAATCGGCCGATCCCTCGGAATTATATTTTATATTCTTTTCACCTATTCTTATTTGTCAGTATATTCTTATTTTATCATATCTTTGTCTCTTAAAAATTTTAGACTGCCTATCTCGATTCTCTTCTGCCCTTTCGTATGAATCACCCTCTCTACCAATCTTATTGACTATGCAGTCGCGGATTCTGCCGTGGCGATTATTCTTGATCTAGCATTTATTCGTTTCTTCCGAGTTTTGTGTGGTGCGAATTCTTGCGCCTGGCGCCCAATTTATTGCTATCGATATTTATTCTTGTATAAGATAAAAGATGAATAAGAGAGAGAAGATAAAATAATTATTAAAAATATACACAGTCACAAAGAATTATTATAATATATATTAATAGATTTACAAATGTAATAAATATGATTTTATATACATACATACATCTATATATATATATGTCAAGAGGCTTTTGGGACGTTTTCTAAACATATGATTTTCGTGGATAATAATGTAGCAAATTCTATTTGAAAGACTTTTTCGTCAACGGAAAACAGTATTTTTGGAAATATTCTGAAATTTATATACGGATTGGCAGTTATGAGGTCAATCATATTTTTAACTAAAGTGATAAGTATTTTTTCATTTAACTTTTGCATTCTATAGATTTGACAATTATTAATAATTTTTGATCAATTTTGTATTGTAAAATGAAAAAACCAATAAATAATGTACAATTTTTTTTGCAAGTCCTTAATTCTGCTATTTAACCGGGTGAAAGTGATGTTTAGGGGATGCAACCCCGATGACCTTGACTTTGACATATGTTGTCAAGGTCACCCTCCTGAGTGACCTTTAGAATGTTTTAGCCGTCGCTCGTTATTTATTAAAAAATTATTAACAAACAAAGATTTGTAAAAGCAAGGTTTATAGTCTGACAATAAAAAATAATCCAACTTTACTTTTAAAACTGAAAGGTTTGGTTTAAGTTATATTTTCCGGAAATGCAGCTTTCTCGTAGGGTGCTCGTCATTTATTACAAAGTTATTAACAATTGAAAATAGTGACCGACTGATACTTGCAACATAAGACTATATATAGTATATTTCGGCATGAATTACCAAGCTTATATTTTAAAGATAGAGAAAAATTAAATTAAAAATAGATTTGGGTTAGGTTATTTCTTCCGGAAGTGGAGCCCCTCGTAGGGAGGGGGCGGATTCCTGTGTTTTATGCATACACTTTTTAATGCGAAGTGAGGTTTACAACTTTCCGTGCAATTTCCATACGGTATACCTTGGGTAATGCGAATGCCGGCGGTATGTCAACTTCGAAGCTTCATATCTTGGGAATGACCTTCGCAAAAAACAAAAATAGGTAGTGTTTTGAAAACGTCTCGACGAGGGCTACAAGAATGTGCAATAAAAAATGGGGGGTTCCGTTTAAGAAAACACCGATAAACTTCACCTGATTTTCAATAAGTCACTCATGCTCAAGTCCATAATTTTTGTCATATGTCCCACTCAATATCCTACAACTTTTGTCTGAAACATTTTTCCATATTTAAAGCCGTTTCTGAAATCCAAAGGTTAGACTTTAGAGATACCTTATATATGCATAGTCTACAAAACTTATATCTTTCCCTCAACACACTCTGCTAGAGATATAGAAAAATTATGAGGTTGATGAGACGTGATACTTCAGTTAGAAAGAGACAAAAGATGTGAAATTAAAATATATAATCAAGAGGAGCGTGCAACGTTATAGCACGCAACCGTCTACGCTCTTATGACGATCTTGACAATTTATGCTATGGCTGATGAAGAAATTATTGTTATTGAAGAGGATAAAGATGTCATTCTCGAAGATGATAACTTGATGAAAATTAAGAATTTTTTGCGTACTTTTGGAGGATTCCGATTACGATAGTGACTGTAATAGTGATATTACGGACATAAATCAACATACTTTAAACCGAGTTGAAATAAATAGTTTAGGTGCGGTGAAAATATGCTATATATACTTTTATTATAAAAGTGAAGATAACGAAAAATTTTGCACATGCTGTTTTATGCGAATTTCAGACTTATTTTCAAATATTTGTGTTGTGTGAGAACGTGAAAGTGCAATTTATGAACTAATCCTGGGATCGTTTTGCAGAGAGCATGAAATACCGTTGTATCAGATAATGCCCTGCAATTTGTATCCAATTTGCACTGTATAAGCTGAACAGAAACTTGTATTGTGAAAAGACTTTAATAGGAAATCTGGAGGTCTCCAAATGTTCTGCGCGATTAGAATAATTTCTATGGGAGTTTTACATACAAATGGACGATGCGAATTCATGCAAGTTATGGGAAAGAGAGTACCTTAAATGTCTCGAGTGGTTGGAAGAACAGTACCGACTCGAGATGTTACAACAGGGGCATGGAATTCAATCACTGGTTAGCCGAATCGCGCAATTTGAGGATTTAAGACATTCGTTACGCAAACATTACAAACCCATAGACATCCGTGTCCCGGCGCTATCCTGTTAATTCAATTGTATAAATGGTACAAGGTCGAGAAATCGGCTTGAAGAAATCTTGTACAATATTTTTGGACCATTGTCTGAAAGATTATCCTGAAGTAATGTTCAAGGATTGGGATTGGAAAATACAAAACGCAGTTGACGCCTCGTTATGGATAAGAACCGCATTGAAATACTCGAAGAATTAATTATAAATAACTTTTTAAAAATTTTATAATATTTAAATTATTATTCTAACACCTAGTCACGGACGCCTCGCGCTATCTCTCTCACACCTACTCACGGACGCGGGCGTTCCCTCTTCCCCGCGGACTCCTCGCCAACCGGTTTCGCCGCGGTCCCCCTATACTCCGCGGATCTCTCGCCCACCCGTTGCACGCGGTACCCGTCGACCCCTTCGCGGATCCTTAGCCTACCGGTTTCGCCGCGGTTCTCTCGTGTGACGTCATACCCACCGCGTCGGTTTCCTCATGCTCCTCATCCCCCCTCAGAGGACCGGCGTTAGAACTCTCCTACATATATTGTACGTTTGGGTGAATCTTTATGATGATTCGTCCACCAATTGAATATTATTAATACATTTTGTAAAACGCAATTTTTTAAATGTTTTTCACAGCGCATAGTATTAGTAACTTCTAACTTATTTAACAAAGTGATATTTTCATAGTCCGCATCCAAGGTCTCGATAATAACGTCGTTTCTCGCATCATCGTCAAGTATATCAGTCAGCCATTCTCATTTTTCGTGTCCTTTAACGTACAGACGTACACGATAGGAGATGCTCCATCTTCCTCTTCCGTCGCAACCATCACGGCTCTCGTAATCAATCGCTTAGCGAAGCTGTATGGAATGTTTCCATCCTCCCATTGAAGTCCCTAGTGATGTCCGATTAGCCATGAAGCTTGATATCTCTCAGATTTTGTAAGCGCACGCCATGGTACGGGACTTACAAAAAAGTAGTGAGAAAGAACAAATCCCTTTCTCAGTATCGCTATTTCCTTCACGACAAAGTTTTGCCCGACAATCCTTGCAGATCCACAAACGTTGGCGCGATCATGCTGATAATATTACTGTACGATTGCAAAAATGACTGCTGTCGATCGTCAAAATTTCAATCTTTATAAATTTTTGACATTGGAGGGGATATTTGCTGTTGTAGGTAATTTTACGAACTACGTTGGTCAATGGGCAATATTCGACAATGCGATCGTGCAAGATGAGACAATAGGCGGTAGTATTTGTCGGTATATCCTCCTTTCATTCAAACTCTAATCTCACGTCCACGGTGGAATTTTTGACAGACTCGTTTTGTGGCGAGCAATCGATAACCGCGAGAGGACCGCAATGTAGAAATTTTGAAATGTTTAATAGCACATCATCATTATCACATCCGTAATAAGATTTGCGAAAACGAGAGTACATATCGAACAAGAGGGCGAATCTATTTTTATCGAAATCTAAATTCAAATTAGGGATAAAATTCCGAGTTTAGATAGAGCTTAACGTTGGTCAATTTACAGTCGTCGAATGTAGTAATATCTTTTGATATAGCATTTTTTCTGCCAATCTGCAGCGCAAAGATCACGTTTCGCGGTTTCTCCAGCTGAGAGGCGATTTTTACGGTCCACGAATACTTGGTCGTATTATGCAATAGAGGAAATTCGTACAGATTCCAAGAGCGAATATTCATATTCAAGTATCGCCCGCTTTGCAACGCGCGCAGCAAAGACAGTTTATTGATCTCGCTCAATATTACATGTGGCATACGCCATTATATCTTGAATAATTCGATTTCAGTCGGAGCATTTCCAAATATGCAATTGTTGTCGTTGCGCGAACGTATCAGAATTAATTCGTGACGAGCGTTAATCACAATTCGCTTATAATCTTCGCAAAAACCCAATAGTATGTTTAGCGGCATGCAAAAGTTGAAGTAAGCTTCAAAAACATTATGCGACATATTCCACGCAATATTTTCCAAGATTTTACCTTTCTCGGTTGTTAGAGAGATATTTAATCGTTTTTAATCGTGGAAGTTATTCCAACGTTTCTGCTGCGGTCAATCTCCACACCGTCGAATTCATATTAAAGTTCATCAAACATAAACGCGACACAATTGTTTCCCAATACCACTCTCGCCCCTTCATCTACTTTATGCACCCTCAACTTTCCCTCGACGTATAGAAAATTTCACATTATAACGTGTACAAATCTTGATGTTGTATCGGTATCCGTATCTCGTCGCTATATCCAAGCGTTGTGTTGGCGTATGGTTTGTACGTATGAATCTCAATCTTCACGATACGATCGTTAAAGATTGTCTCGCCTCCGATATTCAAGATGTCAATCATATTGTTCAAGTATTTCGTATGTCGAATCCCAATGAACTTGAAAATTCGCGATTCAACGCGCTGAATTTCTTTTCAGCGTAACCGGATATCTGATTATTGTCACCCGATACCGCAGCCACTCGCCTTCTCGCAAAAATATTATCCCTCGTAAAGATATTGTCTCTCACATGCTCCGTGCTTCCGTTCAACACAAGCATTTCATTTGTCGCACGTTATTATTTTTGCCGCCGCCGTATATGCAATCTTACGGTAATTTCCTCTCCTCCAAAATCGAGCAAATATTCTTCTTGAGCAACAATGTGTATCGTTAAATCAGTAATCTTCCGTGCGACGATCGGTACTTTCAAAGTCCGTTAAACCAAGCTTGTAATCGTCATCGTTTAAATCTATAGCCGGAAAGTAGCTTACAGCAAGAACGCTACTCTTGCCAGTTAACGTAATTGTGAGTAACATCCTGAAAAACTGTCGAACGAATACTGAGTCGAGACGGTCAGGCTTTAAATTCATATCGATCATCGACCGTTTGAAGAAATCGTAGACACAATTGTCCACAAATACTTCGATTATAATTTTGATAGGCCGTGTGATTGTATTCTATATTTGCAACATTCTGTCCAAAATATCGCACTAATTCCTTAGACGGTCGAAGATTTCCAAAACTATCAAAATGTACTATACGATCTCCCATCTTTGCATACGCTATCCAATGAGTACCGGAACCATCGACGTCATCCAAATTGACGATAGCGTTCTCATTTCGTCGTACGTCGTTTATCAGTAAATTATTGCGCATGAAATTGCTTCTAAAATATGGTATACGCATACGTCTTGTAAGTTGTTTCAATTGTACATTGATTGTTACACCAGCAAGCATTTCTATCGATATTTTGACGGTTTTTTTTCTTAGCCGCTGTTGAGAACCCTCATCCACGCTTATATAGAGCGAGGTAGAGTCCGTGACCATGGCGCGATTATGACGTTGCATTTCTTTGAGCTGGCGTTGCGCCGCCTTGCTATTGTTCACCGTCTTTGCGATTCCCGCTGCTCCGCCAGCCAACGTACCAAGAACTCCCAATAATGATAAAATTGGTAAGATACCATTGCGCTTCGCTATAGGATGTATTCATTTTTTCAGTCTTTTTCTTCATCAATAATTTTTTTATTTATATACATCGAATTTTGTCTTTGCTTCCATAGCTGTAACGGCCACTCTTTCGTCAAGAGTCGAATCTCCCGCGGTAATACGTGTTCGCGTTTTCGTGGCGAGTATATTATCCGTATTGTGTCGTTGGCCGAGATTGTTCGGTAATAAGCTATGTCGTGCTCGCGACACGCGGCATCCAACGGATTGATACCCCGATCGCCTCTAGCCAATTGTGTTTCTAAATGAGTTCCTGATCCGCAAACTTTAGACAAACGCTAGACGATGCGTGTCCTAGAGTCGAACGAACAAACTAGGGCCCCAGATAGGTCAACGACCGGAAGAGTCGCTCTTATTCTATCGAAAGACCGTTTCTATCGAAATCCTTATTACCCGGGACGGGACCTTGTGCGATTTCGGATAACAGGGAGGAGGTCAGGTTAATTACTCGAATTTAAATTTTGATGTTACATTTATTCAAGAAAAATAGAAATAAATGATATAAAAAAAAAATAAAAAAAGGAACATTTAATTCGATTTACGAATTCTTATTTTAACAATACATTTTCTTAAATTCTAATATGTAGTTGTGTTTGTGTATTTGTATATTATGTAAGTCTTGCAGAGTTAGCTTAAGTTTAGTGAAATTTCCAACAAAATTCGGGTCTACGGACGCTCGAGCCAATTCCTTTTTAAGCCGCCTATTGCGACGGTTACGTGAACATTTAGTGGCCGCTCGGGAAAACCATTTTGCTTTTTCCACTAAGGAAAGATTTGTAAATGAGTAATAATAACAATAATATTGTATTGTAGGAAAGAGATGAGAAATAATTCTTGGCGTTTCTGTTTTAAACATTATATCCGGATAATAAAAGTTGTTATTTAAATATTAGGTATATGAAAGTAGATGACCTTTATATTTTGTTAAATATATATATTTTTTTATTTATTAGTACATCTATTATATCTCTCTTTTATTACATAGTTAGGCGAGGTGAAAGCCACAGAGAGGGACTGAATGAAATAGCGAGTCTCTCTGCAAGAATATGTGTGTCTTGATGAGGAGAAGGAAGCCACGGGTCGCTCCGCGAAATGCAGGTGACACTCGGTGACGAGTAAGGAAGTCACAGGTCGCTCCGCGAAATGCAGGTGACCCTTGGTGACGAGTGAGGAAGTCACGGGTCGTTTTACGAAATGCAGGTAACCCGCAGTGAAGTGAAGGAAGTCACGGGTCGCTCCGCGAAATGCAGGTGATCCTCGGTGACGAGTGAGAAAGTCACAAGTCGCTCTGCGAAATGCAGGTGACCCTCGGTGAAGTGAAGGAAATCATGGGTCGCTCCGCAAACTGCAGGTGACCCTCGGTGACGAGTGAGGAAGTCACGGGTCGCTCCGCGAAATGCAGGTGACCTTTGGAGACGAGTAAGAAATCACGAGTCGCTGTGCGAAATGCAGGTGACCCTCGGTGAAGCGAAGAAAGTCACGGGTCGCTCTGCGAAATGCAGGTGACCCTCGGTGACGAGTGAGGAAGTCACGGGTCGCTTCGCAAAATGCAGGTGACTCTCGGTGACGAGTGAGGCAGTCACGAATCGCTCCGCGAAATGCAGGTGACCCTCGGTGAGAAGAATGTGAGAGAAAAGACTTGAAGTAATGTTTCCGCGAAGGGGTTAAATTTATTATCCAAGAATCATTTCAGAAAAAGAAAAAAAGAAAAATAAAAGAGATGGGAAAATTTAATGACTTCCTATTTATTGAGAAACTTTGTTAAACGTTGTTAAACTAAACCACAAATAGTTTGCGGGGCGAGACGATCTTGGTTCGTGCTGTCAGGTAGTTACAGGTGGTCCCGCAACACAATTCAGAGTCTTAATACACTGAATAGTTTTCCTTCTCACTCACAACTTAACTTTCTAAGGCTATCACAATGGCGGATAGAACTGCGAGAATAGGCTTGAAGACTCAATAAGTCGGAGCGAGTTGATGCCAGACTTAGTTAACTAAGGTTTTTTTTATATCGAGAGCCGAAGACGAACTGATTTTTCTGAGCCAGGATTTCGCATATGTCGAATCATATACCCGTATTCATAGTCCTTCCTTATTTTAAGGACGGAGGAAGCCTCTATGAAGGATTCCTTGAATCTGCAAGGCTACCTTGTTTCATAGATGGACCTCGAGTCTCCCTTTCAGAAGGAAGGAATATTTTAGGGATTTTTAGCGACCGACTGGAGGTAGCACCGTTTTATGCTGCCTACAACTAATTTCATATAATACATATGAAAACTTTTTCGTATCTTCAAAAAATTCCACAGGATTTTCCCAATCGCGAATGTATCTTTTCGGAATCCGCCACAGAATCCGATTCTCTGGATTTTCGTCTTCAAATCCATTGTCAGAATCATTTAAAAATTCATTGTCCATTATCCCTTTTTCCTTTATATACTTTCAGTTTGAGAGCGCGACAACAAATAACCACAAAACCACAAATGTAACGAAACTAACTTTTGGAGGTTATATTTGGTTATATTCTGCGTATCGTTTGCTAAAAAGGTCGCATCACTCCTCAAGGAAGCTCGTGACCTTCCTTGAGATAAGGGAGCCAATAAGATTCCTTGTTTGGTCAAGGAAAGTTTATGAAACGTGGAACGAGGAACAAGGAATCCTTATTCCTCAAGGACGGACTATGAATACGGGTTTTAGCGTCTCTTCGCGTACCCTCTCCATTAGGCAAGCAATATTCTTTTTTAACCAATCAATTTTTAAATGATGCCTCTCATGAGTTGAGGGTGTCTCCCTTCCAAAAGAAAGTTTGAGAGGTTGCGCCTATTGATATAGACTTTTGTTTTAAAAAAATTAAGTCTCGCCCACTGGAGAGTCCGCCATGATCGGCCAAGTTGACAGTTTTATTATTCACTTGAGTTTTATCTCAAGCAGATAACGCGCAAGGGTGATCTAGCAGGCGAGCATATGGTGTCGCGAGTTTCAGTCGCGGCATATAGTTACATGTATAAAATATGGTTACTCTATCTAAAGTGATATTTCTTAGAAGGGCTTTTGTTCGAGACTTTTCCTATAACGCGTTTTCACTAGAGGGCTTCCAAGAAAAAAAATTATTTGATCTATTTATTTATCTCTTGCATGCGCACGGTTTAGATTTCGAGGTTTCTCATGGTTCGAGTATCTTTTAGTTGCTGTTTAAAATTCTTGGTCTTCTAGGGCCTTTGTTCTAATATTTATCACGCATTGTTTAGATTTTGAAATATTAGTCTCGCCTGCTAGATATTCCTTTAGTTTATTGTTATTGTTGCTAAGTGCAAAGAGTTCCAAAGCATAGACATTTAATATTACATGAAAGAAAAGAATCATGGAGTCCACCGGACATAACAATATGTTTGGGAAGCTTGTCGCACAATCGTTCCACGTAGCTACCAAAGGCTTGCTGTTTGATAAGGGACCCGAGAAGTTTCTGGTTTCGGGGGGTGTCGGGCCGAACAGCTAGGATTCACGCACACTCACCCTGGTCTGAGCCGCACCTCACAAATATTCCTCGCACAAAAGTATTTCCATGCTTGGTTGCCGTTGATAAGTTCCTTGTCGTTACAGAGAACCTTGAGAAAACCGGGAGAGTCTTTACTTGATCCGATCCGAGTCGCAAAACCGAATTCCGAGAGATTTTGTAAATTGTTCTAAAGGCGACGTGCGTCACGATAGACCGGTACTCACAGAATGATCGAGAATCTCCGGAAGGATCGATATCGACGCAGGAGCGCGGATAAGATCCTGACAGCGTGCTTGTGATTGGGTGATAGCATGGCGCGATGCTAGTTAGATTGATAGGACAGGCTTCGGGATTGGGTTAAGGCCGCGTACAAGAGTGAAAAGGAAGAGAGAGAGAACACTAAAGAGAAGGACCTGAGTGAGTGAGATGCTGTTGAGGAGATTGCGTAAAAGGCGCGAGATTTTCTGAACACTTGCAGTAAAACAATTTTGGGAATAATCTGTAACTGCTCGGTGGTAAGCTCGAGAATATTGCTATCAACTGATAGAAGAAGAAACATTTTTGAAATTGAGCGGTTTCGATCCGGTGCACTTCTATAAATAGGATCCCGATGATTCATTTTCCAAAAATCTGATTCGAGATTCGCGAGAGCAACCATGCGGTTCTTGCGACAAGCGACGATAATCAAGGTGACAAATTTTGACGATAAAACACGAGTAACGTCCGAGAAAAAAATACACAATCATAGAAACATGCTGCCGATTACTATACGCGGTATCATTTGAGAGTCCTTCGAATTGTGGTAAGACTAGCATGTTGATAAGTTTGACAGCAAGTCCATACGGTGTACGTTTTGAGAATGTGTACGTATACTTGAAATCGCTTTAACAACCGAAATACCGATATTTGGAAAATTTGCTATTACCGATCGACAAAATTGGTAATTTTACATTCTCTAAAAATAGTGACGTTATTCCATCGAGCGAGGCGCTCCCGAATTCCATTTTTATTTTTGACGACGTGGCGTGCGATAAGCAAGATACGATAAGAGAGTACTTCGTAATGAGTCGAAACTCGAGGGTCGACTGTTTCTATCTTTGTCAAACGTATGCCAAGATACCCAAGCATCTCATACGGGACAATGCAAAGAACCCCGCACTAATCATATGGAAAATCTGTCCCGGTCAAATCAATTGGTTTTTACATATGTTGTAGCTTATGACCTACTGAACACAAGATGTAATGGGCACAAAGCTCAATAATGGACAGTTATCGAGTTATAACCAGTCAAACATGAAAAATTCGGACTGCCGAATAGTCAAATCTCGGAAGGTATTGATTTTTTTGAAAAATGTTTGAAACAAACATAGTAGGGTTTTACAAAATCTGTTAGTTGGTGACATTATTTGTGAATTTTGAATGACCTTGAAAAGCTCCGTGAACAAAAATCTTCCACAAAAATGCCTATTTTTTATTATATTCGTGTAGCTAAATTCGAGACGTTTTCAAAATATTTTTGATGAACCTTTTTTCTACTAAAACTTCTTGAGAACTAATATACACGATTTACCATCTCTGATTATGAGCGTAGAGTTATGTGTAGAGCGCTCGATTCGTACAGCTAGAGCCGTCAGGCGACTCATCCCCACTGCTACACTGCGGGCGGTATACTGTACGACTCGCGGATAGATACCCGGGGTGCCTCGCTGTTGCTGCGCATGACTTGGCGCGAGACACTACCGTGTCTCTTGATACTCTATCTGCAATCTGTGAGAAATCATATTGGTTGATATTGCTAGCGCAGGCATTGTCATCACTAAGCGTATCTATTCTAGCGTTATTGCTGCCGAATGCTATTACTTTCTGGCATTACTACGTCCGATATTGATATTATTGATATCAGTGTATTCTGTTCATTTTGGTCTCAGGAATTATTTCACCAGAAAAGTTTTTAATATCTAATCAATCTGATATTGCTACGCAATTCGATAATAAAGTATTATCATGGCTTATAGACATGGAATCCATTGTTATGTTTGCGATCGTGCTTTTCAAGCTCGACAAATGGTACGAATCAATGGCGATAATGATGCAATTAAAAAACAAATCGCTATTTTTAGGCGAACTGGGCTGGATAAGGAGCCTATTCAAAAAATACTACGGGAGTGACGAACCGTGGGGTCCTTATCTCTGCTGTGACACATAAACATTTTTGTTCACGGAGCTTTTCAAGGTCATTCAAAATTCACAAATAATGTCACCAACTAACAGATTTTGTAAAACCCTACTATGTTTGTTTCAAACATTTTTCAAAAAAATCAATACCTTCCGAGATTTGACTATTCGGCAGCCCGAATTTTTCATGTTTGACTGGTTATAATTCCATTATTGAGTTTTGTGCCCATTACATCTTTTGTTCAGTAGGTCATAAGCTACAACATATGTAAAAACCAATTGATTTGACCGGGACAGATTTTCCATATGATTAGTGCGGGGTTCTTTACTGATTTTATTTGAACAAGATGGTACAAACTTGAAACATGTATACAACGATCATGTAAATAGTGACATGTCTTACGACGATTTTCGTGCATTCTGTCAGAAATGTTGGCGACACAAGTATAGATTTGTAGTGATTGATAAAAACAGTTTACAGACTAATGGACGATATCGAAAAGAATTTAACGATTTTGCAATATCGTAAAGGAGTGGCCTTCACTTGGACACAGTACAATTGGACACGATGCAAATGGACACGTTACAAATGGACACGAGATTGTGCACACGGTTCAATTGGACACAGTGCATTTGGACACAGTAATTTTGGATACAGTAGCTTTTGGACACATAAGAAAATACGCATCGTTTACTTGGACACCGCTCAATTGGACACTGTTCATTTGGACACCGTTCGTTTGGACACAGAAAGATGCGCACACGTCGCTCATCCGAATTATATAAAATAGGTTCTCTCTATTCATTTCACCGTCGCCGACAGTCATTAATGTTAGTCTCGCGTTTGTAATAATTGTATGTTGTGAATTATCGGGATTTTTGCGTTCACGTGATCGATATTCCGACTCGCGCAAAGTATTGCGCCGCGCGACTCGTACACCACAGTCGTTATCGATAGTTTCCATATTGTTCCTGTGTATTGTTAGCGCGTGTTTTGTGAGTATTGTAAGAAATTAGTCAGGAGGAAGCGAAATCCTAAAAATTCGTACCATAAATCTATCGGGTGTCTTTGAGCCCGCTATTAGTTTCCGCGAGTCATTCGAGCTAGAGATTAGGCATTTCAACGCAAAGGTCACCGTCATTGTTATCGAGACGTATATCGGCTTACCGCGAGCCGGACCAATGGACCGATTTGAGTCGTGCAATCTAGTATTTTCTATTATATCGAAGCGGATTCACGAGCGCGCGTAAAGTAGGTACCGGCGTATTCGAGAGATTTCTTTAGTTGTCGCGGCCTAATTAAGTCTCGTACGGCGGAAATCCTCGCGGCCGAAAAGTCGAGTTAAAGCGCGTAAGACGCCCGGTAATTTGATACTGTTGCGCACGGTCGTGCCAATCTCCGCGGAAATAATATATCTTATTCGCCTGTAAAATAATTACTGTCATCCAAGGCTATTATTTATACGAACGGCTCTATACTCTTGTTTCTTTCGTTTTAAATATATTATTGTTATCTTTGTTTGAACCGACCGAATGCTCATTTTGGCTCCCGTGTTCTCGACTCTCAAGATTTCTCCTGTCTTCCCCGAACCCCCCCCCCCCTCTACCATTTCGGGTATACTGAATAGCCGCGGAATTTTGCCGTCGCGTTAATTATCGGTCGCGCGATTGTCTTTCGGTGTTGCGTTTATCGTGAATGGTGGTGCGGCCTGCCGTACCTGGCGCCCAACTTGGTTTATTTTGAGATACCGTGAATTTTTGTGGATCGCGAGATCGATATTCGAAATACGCGCCGAAGGTGTACCGTGGGCATCGAAGAACCGCCCGCCGAATAAATAATTATTACTTAAATAATTTAAAAGAAATTTACGGTTACAATATATGGAGTATGATATATATATATATATATATATATATATATATATATATATATATATATATATATTTTCAATATTCCTAAAAATACACTAATAAATAGCTCGTTTTAGTTAATTTTATGAATTTTTTGCGAGATTCCATATAAAAGAAAAAAAAGTTTGAACTATTAAATTATTATTGAAAAAACGATTGAAATCTATTGAAAACCAATAGTATTTAATCGATTTTTGCTAATATAATATTTTTTTGCAAGAGTTCCTTATTGAAAATAATATTAGAAAGTTTCTGGTTTATTACATGAATATTATAATAATACAACGTTACGCGTAAGATCTCTGGAATGTTAATAGGATGAATTTGGGCGAACATTTTTATGTTGCTGGGAGGTTAATGGCAGGTTAATTAATCTCCGTGGAATGTTACTATTTTATAATTTAAAATGACTGGAACCTTATTGGGATGTTGATGTTCTGTGAGGGATGTTATTTATACTCATCTATATTTACATATGATGCATGACAATTAACTATATTTATCTATTTTTTTTTAATAATTTATAAATTTTTATAATAAATTTATAAATACATTTATTTTTCAATGGAACTAGAAAAATTTTTCAAGTTGTTAAGATTTTGATAAAGTCTGCGGCAACACATCTATTGCAAACCAATATATTGCAATCAATCCTTGTTTCAATACTAGAAAGAACAAAATAATCAATATTATCAGTTTTAATAACAAATTTCTTGTGTCAAATATGTATACCAAATAGCATTCCGATAGATAGAAAAATACAACATAACAAATTTATTATTTTCATTAACAATACTAGAACATGCTTCATTTATTTCAAGCAATGCATTCGCATCGAAATAAAAATTAACTATAATATGTTGATTTGCAATAAACATGATGCCATAGGCTTTGTCAAAATCTTATCAACAGCTTGAAAAATTCTTCTACTTCCACTGAAAAATAAATATATATTTATAAATTATTCATAAGACATGCATTAACTTTACAGACTTCATTTTACCAATGTTATTTATACTTATCTGTAATCATATGATGCATGACGAATAACTACATATATGATGACACTCCTTTAACAATTTCATTCAAATATATTAGATTCTTGTGTGCGTATGCCTATATTACTGTTTGCAGTTATCCATACTGGTTTTTGACAGATATATTTGACGTTAAATTTTCCGAAGTGCAACATTATATAGCGTAGCACTTTTTCATTTATAAAAAAGTAAAGCTGCAGAATTCTTCCTGATACTTCTGGATAGTTGAATCTATAAAATACACACACACATATCTTATAATAAACATATTATAGAATATACACATCTCTTTCTTATAAATATATGTATTGCGATGCTTTGTTCTGTTTATACACGTAACATAAATTACTTTTGTAATGTTTTAGTTTTCTCTAATATAAATAAGATATACCTGATCCAACTATCCACAAGTATTACGAAGAATTTTGCATCTTCACTTTTTTATAAATGAAATCATACGAACACTGCACTCAGCATTTTGCAAACTTAATCTATATCTGTCAAAAGCAAGTATGAATGCAAGCAGTAATATCACGAAGCGCCGTTAACGCAATCTTTCGTCAAAGACGCCAACCGCACAAGAATACATTGTCATTATTACATGTGTGTTGTGTACGTGTATATATACGTGTAGCATAATACCACTATATTCTATGCATGTGTTGTATCATATATAGCGGTAAAAGGGACGACGACGACGATGATGATGATGGTGACGTTTCTTACATGAAAATTTCCACATTTCGACTTTGCTTCATAATACCTCTGCTTTATAGAACATGCAGAGAGAAAATAAAGACACTTTCCTTATATAAATCGAACTCAAACTATCGATTAAGCCTATCAAGAATTCGATCGGTTCAGCCGTTATTTGGATCTGGTAATCTAAAGTACTCTCAAGAAATAAATCTATGAAAAGAATTGCAACATATATATATATATATATATATATATATATACATACATACATATATATATATATATCTACATATATACTGGGTGGTCCATTTTAATCCATCCAGTCGAATATCTCAAAAACCAAGCCCGGAAGAGAAAAATGTTTCAGACAAAAGTTGTTTGGTTTCGAGGGGCCATAAGATGGTACCATTGGTTTGACCTTGGAAAATCATTTGAAGGTCATGTGAAGGTCAACTTTAAAATCTTAAATAGAAACCCCCATTTTTTATTTAGCATTCTTGTAGCTGACATCGAGAGCTTTCCAAAACACTATAATAAAGTATTTTTTCATTAAGTACTTTTTGAATTATTTTATATTTTAATCTGACATATTTTGATATAAAAAATAAAATATTTCGTAAAATATTCAGTTTTCGATAATTTTACCGTAATACTTCTATGTACAGAATAATAAGACAAATTAATTAGTGCCAACAAAAACAAATAATTGTTTAAAAAAATACATTGTAAATAATTTTTTTAAAAACAATTTTTTTTATACTAATTTGTCTCATTATTCTGTACATAGAAGTATTACGGTAAGATTATCAAAAACTAAATATTTTACGAGATATTTAATTTTTTATATCAAAATATGTCAGATTAAAATATAAAATAACTCAAAAAGTACTTAATAAAAAAATACTTTTTTATAGTGTTTTGGAAAGCTCTCGATGTCAGCTACAAGAATGTTAAATAAAAAATGGGGGTTTCTATTTAAGATTTTAAAGTTGACCTTCACATGACCTTCAAATGATTTTCCAAGGTCAAATCATTGTCACCATCTTATGGCCCTCTTGAAGCCACACAACTTTTGTTTGAAACATTTTTCTCTTCCGGGCTTGGTTTTTGAGATATTCGACTGGATGGATTAAAATGGGCCACCCAGTATATCATCAGTGCAATAGAATGAATATACATATAAAGTATCGAAAGTGAAAAAGTAACAAATTGTCAAATCTAAAAAGTGCCCGTATCTCTTACACGTTGTATATTATTGTAGTTTATTCTGTTAGCTATTATTCGGCTCATATTATTTATCATTGTGCAATTTTGAAAAATATGTAACATTTCTATATACTATCCCAGTAAACACAAAGTAACAGTAATATAACATCAATATTATAATTTCCCACTCAACAATGTAATTGCAATATAACATGCCTTGTACGTAACAGTTACATTGTTGAGTGGGAAATTATAACATTAATGTTATGTCACTGCTACTTTGTGTTTACTGGGATTGGTATATATATGTTCATATGCGCATAAATAAACATAAAGTTCACAAAAAGTGGGCGCCCATTAGTCTTGTTGCATTACTGCTTTTGTCTACGAGAGGTTAGATAGCATTTTTAGGCCGTTTCTCAGCTGTAAAGCGATACGCTAGAGCTAGAGGAACAAGAATAGCGTGATCGTTGATTCTTTTCTATCTTTCCTCTCTGCGGTACATCCACGCGAACAATGCAATCGTGTGTGTACGTATACGGAAAATTATTACAAAAAATTTTCTTTCGAATTATACATCCTCTAAGATATACTTTGCAAATCAAAGGAATTTTAATCGCATTTAACATCAACAATATGATTTGATATTATAGTATATAACACTCTTAACAAACTCTATAATAATGTAATTTGTGATATACAATATTCAAAATTGTTGAACTTATTTTGAAAATCAGGTTCCTGTTAATAAAAATAAAATGTGTTTTAATTTCATAGAAACTGGTGAATCTGTGAGTGAATCTGTCTATAACATTTCTATAAATACAAGATTGATTTTATGACAAATACTATTTCAAATTACAAATCCTTATAAATTGAATTGCTTCTAAATACTTGGCTAGTTAACTATTAATTTCATTTAGTTTTTATTTTTAAACTTTTTTTGCGTACATGTTGGGATTTTGTATAATGTCCATCAGTTGTACTTTTACCTTGATGAAAAATTCCACTAATAACTTTATATATATTCGCACCAATACATATCTTTTCTGTAGATACAGCTTTAATTTTTAAATCTGTTGCTTTAATAATTTTTGTATCACTAATTTTAAATAACGATAATTGTAAGATAATAATACTTTCTGTTATTATTATATCAGTCTTTTCAAGTACAGAGATAGCATTACAATTGGAACATATTTTTTTAACATTTTTCCAATGTGAAAAATTATAGTGTATTAATTCTTGTAAAGTATATGATTTTTTTAAATTTTTGAGTAATTGGAGCAATAATATATAATTTGTATAAATTTTTGTGTTTGTATAGTTGCATACCTTACATTGTAAAGTTATATTTAATTGGTGCTCGATTATACTCTTTATATTATTTATTATATTTATATTAGTTATTAATAAGATGTACAATAAACTCACTAATATCTCATTGAATTTTTTTCAAAATTTATTGATCTCCTACCAATTGGCGTATTGCCATTATATTAATAGTTTAATTGTTTGACATGTAACCAAATCAATAAATTTTCTTATAATATTCCTATGCTCAAGACGAAGCAACAATTTTCTGAGAATAGAAGAATGAAGTATACATTGAACTGAAACATTAGCATAACAAGATATATTATCAACATTTAGAAATCCTCTTATATGTCATAAAATAGAATCATTAATATCCTTATTATTAACTTGACATTCCAAGATATTTTTTGATGATATTGCCCAAATTGTATCACGAATCTTGTGATCACGTTGTTTTAAAATATTAATATGTATAAGATCTGGCCTGTTTTGTGTTTGCAATTTATTATATTCTACTATAGCTAACTTATTTGCTTTTACAGAAGAGGGATCAAAATTTATAAGGTGCAATTCATTTAGGGTAGTCACTCGTGAAAGAGCGACATATACTTGTTCACAACTGAATATAGAATTTCCAGTTTCCACAACAGCATGTTTTAAACTCAGACCTTGACTTTTATGAATAATCATACCATAACTTAGACATACAGGAAATTGTTTTCTTATAACAAATGCTCCATCCATTACTTCAAACATTCTATAATATGTTCTATTCCTGATGACACTATTATCTTAATTATTTCTACTTCATTATCAATTGCGCTACGTATAATTGACGTAATTGTACCAATCGTATCATTTACAAGACTTAAACTAACATCGATATTTCTTCTAACCATTACACGTGCTCCTAATTTGAGTTGTGATTCTTGCTAATTCAGCTGTTCGAGAATTATCTTCATCATCTTTATTTAATATCTTTATAACTTTTTTCTTTAAAGATGATGCACATTCTACCAGATCTTGAGCAACGAGTTCTATCTTATCCGAAGAAACACGATTTAACATTGCAGTATTCAAAATATCATATAATGCACAAGTTCGAAGTAAACAAACAGTATCCATTGGTAAATCTTGTAAATAATTACATAATTCTTGTATCGGGCGTCACAATTAGTTTCTCTAAAATCGATTTTCTTTGTTTCTAAAATAATTACGAATCTGTAACTGTTCCAATTCGAATTCTCGTTAATATATCTCGATAAGAGTTATCACCTTGTTGTCGCACATTAATTTGTAATTCATCATAACTAAATAAAGACCATAAATTTACAGAACCCATTGCACCAATATATTTCTCAATTTTTAATTTTGATAATTCAATAAAAGGCGGATCTTCATGCACAGGTGGAAGTTGTAATAAATCTCCAAAAAGAAGTATATGTTTTTTGCCGAATCATCCATTATCGCAATCCATGATATTAAATATCTCTGTTAATCGCAGATGTATGTACATTAAAGTAATATTTGAAATCATTGAAACTTCATCGATAATTATTAAAACAACTTTCTTAAATTCCTTTCGTATAATTTTAAGGACTATATCAGAAAGTTATATTTGGCAGTACGGCCGTGTTCTACCGTAATTAAAATAATCTATGAACAGTAAGTTCATCGATATTAAAAGCTGCTATACCGGTTGGTGCAGTTATTACCTCTGTGTCTTTTTCAATATATTTTTGAATCCAAACCCTAATAGTTTTTATCAAGAAACTCTTTCAATACCACCTTCACGGCTTACACAAAGTCTAAGAACTTTGCTATTATCATCAGCAGTAATTCTATCAAAGATTCGTTTTTTATATATTTTTATAATATTTAATTGCGTCACCATTTCATCGATGTTGATATCAAATTTATTGCCAACAACTTTAAAGTCCCCCATAGCTCCTTTAACTTCGACAGGAACACTTTCTAATGCACCATTTTGAAGACAGTCATTTTTTGTAATTTATGATATTTTTTTCAATTAATTCTTTGATATTATCCATATCTTGCTGAATGTCGGTTATTTTTTCATGATACTGAAGAGCATCTTTCAATTTATATTGTGTTAATGAAAATGCTTCTGCATAACTATCACATTCATTCTTTAATTCACTAATATCTCTCCAAGATTGAAATAATAACAATAATGAAAAATAGTAACGTTCTGGTTGAGTATGGACATTATATTTGTGATGATTGATAAGATATCAAGATATGATTGATAGTTTACGTTTCTTTAAATATAAAGATTCACTAAGCACATAATACTTTATTGCCTTGGAAATTGGTTTAATTTTTGTAATATCATACCATTTTACATAATCATACAAATTAGTAAATTCTAGTTCTTTAGGTCTGCTTGGATAATACGTATCAATTAGAGAAGGACAAAAAATATCCATAGATTCAGAATTTAGCATTTCAATCCCTTTGCGAGATTTAAGTTATCTACTTCTAATCATATTTACATGTAACCATCTTATAGTTGTTTCATTGTCAATACCATATAATAGTATTCCTAATAAAGTGTTAGCAGCTTCGAGAGCTGCACATTCCCTATGATTCAACATATGCATTCCAATATTCCAAAGACAACTTCTCAACGATTTTGTTGAATTCATCTTTTCATCTTTTGTATCTTCTGCGTTATTACTCTTTTCTGCTTTGGAAACATATTTCGTAGTATACTAAGTTAATAACGTAGATTTTTCACCTACAAATTGAATATCCATATTTCCTTCCCAAGCAGTAAGAATAGCTGGATTATAATTATTAATATTGACTTCCTCTTTGGATCATGGCAAATCGTAAAATCTGCTTTTTGTTTTCAATTTTCTTCTATCCGCTATTGAAACAGCAACGTCTTTAATTTTTAAAGTATCTGTTACGGATCGTGAGAAGCTAAACCTGCATACTTTTAAAAAATCTACTTTAGTTTTTTTGGTGCGCAAGCAGTAATTATTATGTTTATGTCGTTGATGTGTATTTACACGTCGATATAATTCAGGTGATAACTATTTATTTGGAATTTTACAAGTGACATATTTTAAAATGAAAGATGCAACATTTTCATTAGAAAATGTACCAATTATCGGAGCATTTTTTATCCAAATTAACATGAAAATGTTACATATCTCTACCTGGATATTCACGACGCCAAAAGTAATGAGTGATCTCTTCGATTGGATTATCAGGTGAACAAATAAAATCAAGTTGATACAGGATCGAGAGCAATAAGTTTGTTTGCAGATTTTTGATTGGTAATTGGTTCATTCATTTCTCGAAGATATTCTATCAAATCGGTCCATAACCACTTACATGGATTGATGGTAAGAAACCAAGTAGCAGGTCCATAATTACATATCATACAATGCAAATTACTTCTAGGTATTTTCCAATATTGTTCTGTATTCCGTCACTTTGAAAATATAGTATTTAAGTTAGATTCAAGCTGCTGGTTAGATAATTGCTCCAAATAAGTAGCAGCTGTATATCTTTCACGAGGATTGGTAACATTCATTTTATGAAATATTCCACTATTTAATTGTCGCATATTGTCATATTATCATGTAATAAATAGAAATGATATTGTATATTTAACCAAAATTGTGAGTGTTGCGACATAAGCCTCGTTTTAATATATTCAAAATCAGTTATTCGGACTTCTATCTTCATGCTGTTCATTCGCATTATATGGATATAAATCAGAAAAACATTTTATATCCAAATCTTTATTATGATTATCCAATGGAATATCTTGAACTTTTATCATTTGATAAAGTATAGTTGCAGATTCATTTATTCTTTTTTCATACATTGGATATATAGTAAATTGTTCATAATACTGATCTGTTTGCGACATTTGAGTCAATAATGCCTTGCATTCTTCCTTAGAAGTATTATCTTTTTCATTTTCCTCATTATCTTCCCCCAAAGTTTTGTCATGAAGTTCCACATCATGTTCCTGAAACTCAACATCTCGTAACTTGGAATGCAACAAATTTTCAGGAGATGTCGGTAGTATAATATCTGAATATATAGGATTATTTTATTTTAACCATACTAAGGCAGTCCATATTTTTTTTACATCGACTAATTTTTCCCAGATTATATTTGCTTTAGTTGGAATACCACGAATTAATATATATAGCTTATGATTTAAATTAATAGGTTCAGTCGAAGAACAAATCTTGTTTAACGTTTCGTTTAACGACAATGGCAAGTGGTATGTTCTACCTTTCACTTTTGATATCATTTCTCTGTACGATTTTTATTTATTACCGTATACGCTCTTTGCATAAGCTCGTTGTATAAGAATTCGCTCGTAATTATTTAATATTGTTATTTCTTTTGGTACTGGTAGCACTTCGAGCTTATTGATTCTGCATGTTAGTGGCATTTTATTATTTTTGAAATATCGATTACAAAAGTCGCAAATAATATATTTTTCATTAATTTTTAATTCTATATCATTAATAAAATTCCAAACTGTTGTATCATTTTTCTTACAAATTTTTTTCATGACAATATCTCTTTTGAAGCAATATTTTGTACAAGAATTACAAGCAAACTTTGGAAAATCTATCAATCGTTTCGTAAATCCTGTAAAAGCTAAGTAATATTGAGAATAAATTTCATCTTCATTTAAATTAATTTCCACATTAACCTATGTTACAGTTTGTCCTTTTTGTTGAGCCTCGATTGCAATATCTTTTAGAATGTTTATATCAACATCATTTAATGCTTTATATAATTTATTTAACTTTTATTAAAATTAATCAAATTATATATTAATCTTTTAATATATCGAATAATGGGGAGATACCATTTCAATAGATAAAAATCATGATTTATACATTTTGTAGTCGATATAACAGCCATGAGAATGACTTAGTTTATCTTGATGTATTTGATTGTAACAATTACAGTGACCGGCACAATAAAGTGATCATATTATATCGCATATAAAAATCTCTTAACAATAATGTTTGTAATAGAAAAATATCTTATTATTAGGTTTTGTTTGAAAGATTTATTATCACACTAACAATTTATAACGAAAATTAACAAGTTTTTGCGATAATAAATATTTATGATGTCATTATAACAGAACAAGCATTTTCATGTATGACAAAAAAAGTGACCATTTAATAAATCATAATCTATATTTAAAAAAAAATCCAAACTTAGTATTTAGTATGGCCTCCTTTGCCCTTAATGACTGCCGCCACCCGTCTGGGCATGCTTTCGACCAGATTATGTAGATGATTAAGGCCGAGATTTTCCCAAGCTCGTTGCAGTGCATCAAAGTAATTATTTTTGCTCGTTACTCCGGTTTTGTTTACATTTCTGTCCAAAATCGACCATAAATTTTCGATGGGATTTAAATCTGGAGACTGCGGAGGCCAATCAAGTAGTTTTATGTGGTGGGAAGTAAAAAACTTCTTTGTTTTTTTGGTGGAATGCTTGGGATCATTATATTGTTGTCAAATAAAGTTGTTCTCCAAATCTAATTGGATCAACGAAACTTCCACATTCTCACATAAAATATCGACGTAAATATCAGCAGTCATGAAGCCATCAATTTTTACTAATTGACCCACTCCTTTCCAAGAAAAACAGCCCCAGACCATGATATTACCTCCGCTATGTTTTACCGTTTTCTGGAGATGACGATCTTCAAGCTTTTCGCTAGTTTTTGTTTGCATACAAAAAACTCGAATTTACTCTCATCCGTCCACAGAACTCGTTTTCAAAACTCCATAGGTTGATTTATATACTTTATTGCAAATTCGAGTCGCTTTTTTTATTCTTTTTACTAATCAATGGGCGCTTACATGCGAAACGGCTGTATAGATCTGCTTCCTGCAAATCTGCGCACTGTCCGGTCGGAAATAGTCAGATGGAGAGATTCACGAAGATTTCGGACAGTTGTTCTCGGATTTTTCTTCACCATTCGTAAGATGTTTGCATCATCACGCCAAGTTGTGCTTCGCGTTCTACCTCTTCCAGATCAATCGGCCACTGTTCCGGTGTCCAAAAATTTTTGATAAAGCTTCTGGACAGCGCTTTTGCTGACTTCATATTTCTGAGCGATTTTCAGCTGCGAGACACCACGTTTACAATCTTTGATAATCAGGTTTCGAACTTGATAAGAAATTTGTCGACCAGTCATATTCGCTATCTTTATATTTACTTTATATACTGTTGTTGTTCAAAATGTGAACAAGGAACTGTTAATCAAAGGTCGTTGTGATAAACAACGATTCTTTATTTACATTTTGTGCGTAATACACAACGCCATTAAACACTAAAAATTCTAAGATGGTCACTTTTTTTTGTCATACATGAATTTTTTTGTCATACAATAAAATCATAAATATTTATTATCGCAAAAACTCGTTCAATTTACGTTATAAATTGTTAGTGTGATATAGTTAGTGTGAATAAATCTTTCAAATAAAATCCAATAATAAGATGTTTTTCTATTGCAAACATTAGTTTTAAGAGATTTTTATATGCGATGTAATATGGTCATTTTATTATGCCGGTCACTGTATGAGAACATAAAAATTTTTTATGCAGAGTCATTAATGTACAATTTAAAAATTCTTCAAAACAGCATTTCAAATTGTTAATAATGATCTCTTCCATTTTACAAAGGGAACTACAATACATTTGTGGTTTTGATTCTATTAGGGGTAAAATGTTAATTGCTTTACCTTCGCAATCCATTATAATAGGTTCAGAAACATTATATGTATGATAGGTAGTTTCTGCAAAATATAATTCCGAAGAAACGGTATGTTTATCTTGTCCACAAAATATATTTATATATTCTGTAAGTCTGAAGAAGAACATTCTGTTGTACGTGTCAAACAAACTTCCATTCTTTATTTACATTTATTAAATGTTCTTTTCATTTGTAAAATATTAACTTTTCTTATATAAGAGCACTATTTTGCTATATGTTCAGCTTCCAATCTATTTTCAGACAATGACGACATTCTAAGAAGCTTTGATATATTTCTAATACACTTTTCTTTATTGTATTTCATATTATTTATCAGCATAATATGCTTATTTTTATTATTTATTTTTGTTTTATTAATTTTTTTCTATAGTAAATTTTTCCTTTTAATAACACATTGTTTCTATGTAATCTATAATATTCCTTATTTAACTTCTTCAAATAATTTTTGTGCTTTTCATAATATTTCTTATTCGATTTTTTAAAATCATTTTTGTGTTTTTCATAATATTTCTTATTCGATTTTTTAAAATCATTTTTTAACATATTTTTCGTAATATTTTTTATTTGATTTTTTAAAATCATTTTTGTGTTTTTCGTAATATTCCTTATCCGATTTTTCGAAATCATTTCTGAATTTTCCATTATAATTTTTTTTGTTAATAAATCATTTCTATGTGATTTATAGTATTTTTTATTAAGAACGTTTTTTTATTTTTAATAATAACATCTGTCTTACACGATAAAACATGTTCTGAATAAATTTTACAGTTCTCACTTCGCTTTTTACTATCTTCACAATTACAATTTACTTTTCTTTTTATACCATGTTGGTCTCCGGTTAAATCTTTAGTAATATTATTAATATCGACACTATCTTTTATATTATTTTCATTAAATCTATATTCATAATTAATTTGTTTTAAATCAATTAATCCTCCAATTTGAGGAAAATGTTCTATTCTATTTAATTGAAACATTTCCGCTAAATGCTGACGCATTAAATTATAGTCATATATAATTCTATCCGGTTGAAAATCAAATAAAAGAGATATTGCAAAGGCTATTACAAAAACTCCGCAATCATTACTATTAGATTGTAACTGGACTGTTGGAAACTATACTGGTTGCTTATCAAAAGAATAGAATGGATATAATTTTTCAAGATAGATTTTATGGTGTGCATGCAATCGTTTCATATTCAGTGAGTCATAAATATAAATCATTTTGGTATCGTAATAACTGTAAACCCAATGGCCATGTATAAGACCAATGTATTTTCCTGAATACATGTATAATTTTTTTTACTATTTTGCGTTTTGTCTGCAAAAATATACAATAATGAAAAAGAATTCTTAAAAGTGTCATGAGTAGAATGCTCAGCATCATTACATTCATTTACAATATTATTATTTTTATTTATTATATCATAACGATCATAATGGATCTTTATCATATTTCTTTACTACTTGCTCCATTGTCATTTCGGTTATATTATTTTTTAATTGTATTAAATCTGCAGACTTTTCTTGTTCAGCTTTTCTTTGTCGACGTTCTCGTTTTTTTTCAGCTAAGGCTTCCCTTTTTTGTATTTCATCCAAACTAAATATTTTTTTGGATCATTAGGTCTTATAATTCGAGGAAAAAGTTCTATTTTTTCTAATTGAAACATGTGTGCCAAATGTTGACGCATTAAAGTATGGTCATACATAATCGATCGAAGGCCAAATAAAAGTGATACTGCAAATGCAATTGCAAAAACACCGTAATCAAAAGTATTAGATTGATTCTGAACTAATGGAAATTGTACTGGTCAATCAAAACAATAAAATGGATATAACTTGTCAAAATATATCTTATGATGAGCATGCAAGCGTTTTAAATTCAATGAATTATAAATATAAATAGCTTCTGTATCATAATAGCTACAAACCCAATGCCCATTTTCATTAGTAATCATATCGCTATAATTATATAATATTTGAATATGTTTCTGTTCCTTACAAACAGATTCAATTGTATCGGGATGTTGTATTCTCCATGTTTCACATGGTTGATATTCCGAACAAGATTTTAATAATAATCCAAAGTGATCAATATGAATGTCTTCTAACCATTTATCTTCAAATATTATCTGCATCGCATAAGTATTTGGCGATTGAGTATTATCCATTACTTTATTAGCAGACATAACAAATTGAACACAATAAAAATTAGAATATTATTTTTTTAAATTTATTATTGTTTAACACTTTAAAACGGGCTATATAAATATTCAATAATTTAAAACAATTGAGCATTCAAATTTAACGCTCTTACAACAAATAATTCTTAATTATACAAACAAATATTCTCAATAATATCAAGCTGCTAAGACAAGGCAAGATTTAGCCTTAATGCAGCTAATTTTTTTATTCAGTGCTTATAGCAACTGATTTTTTAATACAGCGCTTATATATAGCAGCCGATTTTTTAATATAGCGCTTATAACAGCCGATTTTTTAATACAGCGCTTATGGCAGCCGAAACCAAGCACCAAAGAACAGCTGATATAACAATTGACAAAATTGTCAATCACGTTTAACCTGTAAATAAAAATTTTTATTCATTATTAACAATTGCAGTCCATGATAATATCACATATAAATATATTTTGAATAATACCTTCTTATGTAATTGAAATTATTTGAATATCTGCAACTGTCCAAAGCCAATGGCAGTCTGTCCTTTTATATGGCAACTGCAACAACAGTGGCTATAATGAAATAATATTGCGACGTATGATAAGTACTATTTTTTACCTATTGCTTAGAAATGTCTTTGATTAGTAATCGTGATGCACATAACAGGTTACAATTGCAAGTAATCTAACCTACGTAAAGCACGCAATCGTAATCAAAGAATAAATTTTGCTATAGTAACGCAACATAATGAAAAATACGAAAAATTAATAGCACGCTATCTTTAAAATGATTCAATCGATAATTATAGCAAAATCAGCCATTTGTAAAACAATACAGCCAATGAGAAACGATAATGATTTAATATTTAATCGATAATTGTAGCAGAACCATAAAAAAAAGAAAAAGATTTGTAGTAAATAGCAACAAGTTCAGGATCCATCTGCCGTTTCTCTCAATTAAAAAAAATGGAATGATCGAAAATGAGAGAAGAAGAAGTAAGTATTATCTTTGATATATCCATTTTTTAATATATATTTAAATTAAAAAATTTTGTAGATGTTGATAGATGATGATGCCAATTTCATGAAAGAATTTTCTTTCGATGATCTCGTCGCCGCCGCCGTTCCTGTCGCTAGTCCCATTGTCGCCGATGCTCTCGTCATCGGCCGCAATCACACAACCATCGGCTCCGCCGTCGGTCGCATAACCGCTGGCCCCGTCGCCGGCCGTATCGCCACCGGCCTCGTCGCCGGCCGCATCGCCACCGGCCCCGTCGCTGCGCTGACCGTATCGCCACAGGCCCCGTCGCCGGCCGTATCGCCACCGGCCGTATTGCCAACGGCCCTGTCGCCGGCCCCATTGCGGCCGATCCCATGGACGATATTGGACAAGGTAATATTTTAATTACAGAATTTTAATTATACCATATTGCTTAATACTTTGCTACTTACGTAATATATATTTTTCTTTGTACTACTTTATAAAATAATATATAATTAAATAATCTGTTTTTAATCAATTTTATTCGTATTTTACAGTTCGAAGAGCAAGAGGCAGAGCTGCAGGGGCTCGACGGCAGGAAGAACGCTTCATGTATTTCTTGATGAAGTTATGTTCTGCGTCACATAGATATCATTGGGGCAGGGGAAGAGGACGAGGAAGAGGAAGAGGAAAAGGATGGCACTAAAAGAATCTCTTAGGGGCTACGCACAATAAAAGGAATAAGGAACAGGGAATAAAGAACAGAGAACAACCGTAGTGGAGAGGATGCGCACAAAAGTGTGTATATGTAATGCGCAGAGTGCTCCATTACGATTGCTCTCTGTTCTCTATTCCCTGTTCCTTGTTCCTCTTATTGTGCGCAACTCTTTATTGCCATCAATTATTTCTCTATAAGAGATAGGATAGAAGAGAGGGAAGTCTGGATACGTTAATTGTTTTTAATTTTGTATTTAAGTAAAATTCTGTACAGTATTTGGTTCACGATGCTTTACGTTTAATTTATTCTTTAATTTTTTTATTTAATTTACTTTTGCTACATGTGATATTCAGTCTTTTCTCATATTATTGTTTAATATTGTTTTTTAATGTTATATTGATATATTAAATAATGTTTATAAATATTTATTAATATTTATATATTATAAATATTAAAAATGTTATGTTCTGTTACATTTAATCTTTATACAGTATTTGGTTCACAACTTGTTTTAATCAATAATATATTTCTTATGTTCAATATTATATATGCTTTATGTTTAATTTGCTCTTATATCTATGATAATGTAAATCTTTTGCTTCATAAATAAATCATTTTACTGATATTCTTTTCAAAATTATTTTATTTAAAAAAACTAAAGGTCTAAATGTAGATAGACACATTGTTATATAGATATACATACTAGACGTAGATAGACTTATATTGTTATATTGGTATACATACTATACGTAGATAGACTTAAATTGTTATATATACTCCAGATAGCACAGGACATTTTATGGACGTTCATTTTATGTTCATTTTATATCCGCACGTCCATGGACATGAAATGAACGTCCATCGTATATCCGATTTGAGACATCCATTAGTGGCCAATA
Organism: Polyergus mexicanus; assembly: GCF_030449975.1. Taxonomy (NCBI): domain Eukaryota; kingdom Metazoa; phylum Arthropoda; class Insecta; order Hymenoptera; family Formicidae; genus Polyergus; species Polyergus mexicanus. The sequence continues at coordinate 3,589,384 of NW_027223334.1, forward strand.
TTTGAACGTCCATTGGACGTCAAAGTTTTACGCGACTTTTCTTTTTTTGTTTTTCAATTCCCGGTCAGCGTTGTTAGATGGATGAAGTTTTTCGTGCACGCGATGATGTTTACAGTCACGTATATGTAGTAGTGATACTAGGCCGGTTCTAACTCAGGTCTTCTGAGGGGGAGTGAGGGGCGAGGGGAAACCGCCGCGGGGGGTATGACGTCACGGGGGTATGACGTCACGGGGAGGGGGGTATGACGTACGCGGGGGGACTGCGGCGGAACGGTTGGCGCGGGGTCCGCGGAGAGAGGAAGGGGGACCGCGACGGAACGGTAGGCGCGGGGTCCGCGGAGAGGGGGAGGGGGACCGCGGTGGAACGGTAGGCGCGGGGGCCGCGGAGAGGGGGAGGGGGATCGCGTCCTAACCGATAGGCGAGGGACCCGCTAACCTAACCTAATCGATAAGCGAGGGGTCCGCGGAGAGGGGGGAGGGGGACCGCGCGAAACCGATAGGCGAGGGGTCCGCGGGGAAGAGGGAACGCGAAGGTACGATGCTGCGAGTAGGTGTTAGAGAGATACCGCGAGGCGTCCGCAATGTGTAAGAGAAGGATAGCGCTAATGATATTCTATGGGCGTGGGAGAAGGATAGCGCGAGGCGTCCATATGAGCGTAAGACAAAGATAGCGTTTGCATGCACGTGGGAAAAGGATGGCGCGAGGCGTTCGCAATGTGTGGGAGAGGGATAGCGCGAGGCGTTCGCAATATGTGGGAGAGGGATAGCGCGAGGCGTTCGCAATGTGTGGGAGAGGGATAGCGCGAGGCGTTCGCAAGGCGGTGCGAGAGGGATAGCGTCCGCATGCACTTGAGAGAGAGATAGCGTCCGCAAGTTAAATTTTGCAGACTGTGCATATCTATTACACCGTTTTTATTCATGCATAAAGAATGGGATAAATAATTAAATTCACAGATAATTAGTAAAATAACTTATTTATTACAAGCCTCGTGAAGAATATAATTTACAGCACATGTCAATAACTCGCAATCTATGAGCAATTCGCTGTTAAACATATTACTTTCATGTATAGTTTTTGTAGCGTCGCATACATTAGCGATATTATTCTGTTGTAAAACAGTTACAAAATGTTTGAATTTTTCATTTACAATATGCGTATCTTCGCATAACCAGTAATACATATGATCTATACATTTTTCAAAATCGAATAAATAGAATAGAGTTGGCGGTTTCATATATAAAGAATTATTTGATAATCCAATTTTTATAATATTCGAATCAGATATTTTAACCACTTCGAATGTTAAATCTTGAATCCGCAATGGGATTTTAGTCGATTGTAGAAGCCGTTCAATGTCCGCACGTTTCTGCATTAGCGATTTCCACGTTTCAAAGGGCAATATTATTTGATTGCCCCGATTATCGCCGAGAACCAATTCCACGCAAGATACAGCTCCAACGTTTATTCCAATGTCCAAATATTTGTATGACGTCGGAGTTAAGGCATATCGTCTTCCGAGTATACGAACCGAGCGACGAGACTCGGATGAAATGCTAGGGAGTAAAAACAATATTATTTATCTAAATATTTAAAAAGTATAAAAATATTTAAAAAGTATAAAAATTCTTCAAGTTAATTAAAACTTACTTATTACATTTCTTCTTCTTTCACGGTGAAGTTTCATCAGCATCTTGAATCGGAACGTAATAATTCATGCGGCTTCCTTCAGTGGGATACATTTTTATTCGAACCTTTCACACAAGTGGTCGATGCAATACTGAACGTATTAAACATATTTAAAATATGTATTAGCGGTTCAAAATTGCAATGTGGTGGAGATTATTGATGACGCGATATTTTTTTTCATTTTTTCCATTCAAGCGCCGATATACGGCTGCTTCGCGATGACATCATCACCAGGTGTGAGATTTAGCTGAATGCACAAAAATGCAACGTAATATAAAATTTTCAAGCGCCGATGTACGGCTGCTTCGCGATGACATCACCTATAGATATCAGATTTCAAACGCGCGTGTCAAAACATGACAAAATCCTAAAATATAAGGATAATCCTCATGATTAAATTGCACTAACATTGGACAGCTGCATGTAATTTGAAACTTTTGCGATACACCTGGGATTTGACATCATCTCTAGACGACAAAATGCAATAATCGACATTAGCCAAAATGTACGTGACAAATCGCGAAATAAAGATTTAGATAGATACACATGATGGAAAGAGACATCGTGATAGAATATAAAATCGAGGTAAAGAGGCACACCCTGTCAGTATCTTTGCAAAGAGTTCCGAGACAAAAGCTGTTAATAAGCACATCGTGTTAGCAAAAATTTTTGGCATAAATTTAGAAAGATGGCGGAAAACAATGCCGAACGAAATCTACGCGAGCAATCTGCAAGGGTGAATTCGATAGAGGAGTACATTGCGTGGGAGCAACGATGCGACAAATATATCGAATCATTGGAAGAGCAAAGTCGAATCAAATGTCCACGATTATCGATTGGAATTCGACAATCGCTGATTGCCCGAATCGCACGACTTGAGGGATTGAAGCACTCGTTACGCACGCGTTTTGTACACGCGGGTGCAGGATGCAGCACGCGGCAATACGGATTGATTTGGCGAGAGATCGATACGGCGTTCGAGAGCCGCATATTGACTGGTGCGGTTATAAATCATAATCACATCGAGCCTCGTCAATTTTTCGAGGATGCTAAAGACATTGTGCTCGAACACGTGCAAACCGTGCTGAAAAAAACACTTTAATATGAAAATTAATACAGTGTTCAATGGTGAATTTGTGACGGGTGATAAATGCGCAAATAAAAGTATCAATACGATAAACTATGAACTCTTTCGCACATCCGATTTATGCGAATGGTACGAGCGGCGCGTTGTCGAGCCCACTCTAGCATCGCTCGAAGAATTTCAGGAACGCGATAGCGGGTGGGCATTATCGCGAATACTCGATTTAAATGTAAATATAAATAAATATAATCCATTGCGCGCGGGGTGCCACATTAAATTACCGCGAGAAATAACGATGAAAAGAGCGGTAATCAACGTGCAATCTAATGACAATGCATGTTTCGCGTGGTCTGTGGTCGCCGCTCTATATCGAGCCGAAAGAAACGTGGATCGGGAATCTTCGTACCCACATTACACAACAGTGCTGAATCTCCAGGACATTGAGTTTCCAGTGACTGTGAACCAAACTAAAAAATTCGAACTTGCCAACGATATCTCAATCAATGTATATAGTATCGAGGAAAAGAACATTGTCCCGATACGTCTGAGTGAGCTGAAAAAAGACAAACACGTCAACCTGTTGTACGTGGAAGACAACAACGTTGGACATTTTGCGTGGATCAAGAATCTATCCCGCCTCGTGAGCTCGCAATTGAGCAAAAAAGAACACAAGAAATATATCTGCGATCGGTACGTATATATTTAATAAATTATATTACAGAAATCTTTGAACAAAAATTAAAAATTATTTCTTTTACACATGTTTGCACTACTTTGGCTCGAACGACAAGTTACAATCACATACGGTGGACTGTCGAGAGATAAACGAGTGCGCTATTCGATTACCGAGCGATAAGGACAAGTGACTCGCGTTCAACAACTATAATCGGAAAGAGCGGCTTCCTTTCGTCATGTATGCCGATCTGGAGTGCGTTTTAGAGAAGACGGAGGAAAAGAGAAACTACCAACATCATAAAGTATTTAGCATAGCATATTATGTACATTGTTCGTACGATAATTCGTTATCCGCGTATCATTCCCGTCGCGATATAGATTGCATATCATGGTTCGTCGAAGAACTAAAAAATTTAGCGCAACGTGTAAAAATTATTTTATCAGCTAATGTCCCCATGGTAAATTTAACATCTGATGAATGTGAAAATTTTCATAGCGCGACACAATGTCACATTTGCGAGAAACCATTCGTACAAGACGATACACGCGTACACGATCATTGCCATCTGACCGGGCGATACAGAAGTCCCGCGCATTCAAATTGCAATTTAAATTATAAAGATTCTTTTTGCATTCCAATAGTTTTTCATAATTTATCCGGTTACGACGCACACTTCATTATCAAGTAAATAGCTACAGCGTTTGAAGGGGGAATCGAGTTACTTCCGATAACAAAGGAAAAATATATATCATTTACGAAAAATGTTAAACTTACCGAAAATTGCATTTTATCGATTCGTATAAATTTCTTACAACCAGTCTCGATAAATTGGCATCATTCTTGAATAAAGACAAACTCACAATTTTAAAATCTGATTTTCAAAATTTACCAAACGACGATTTCAATTTATTAACACGGAAGGGCGTCTTTCCGTACGAATATATTGACTGCGTCGACAGCTTGCAAGATATGTGTTTACCACTGCGCGAATCATTTTACAGTTCCTTGACCGATGACACGATATCCGAGAGCGATTACGCGCACGCCGAGAACGTGTGGAAGCGGTTCTCCATTCGAACGCTGGGCGAATATAGCGACTTGTATCTCAAAATTGATGTCTTGTTATTAGCAGATATTTTTGAAAATTTCCGCGAGAGTTGTATTAAAAGTAAGGGGCTCGACCCCGCGTATTACTATACTCTTCCCGGATACACGTGGGACGCCATGTTGAAGCATACAAATATTACATTCGAATTGCTTACGGATATAGACATGGTTTTATTTATCGAACGCGGAATACGCGGCGGTTTGAGTCAATGTTCCAACAGATACGCACATGCTAATAACAAGTATATGCAGTCGTACGACCCATCGAAACCTTCAACGTATCTCACGTACTTTGATGTAAATAATTTGTACGGATGGGCAATGTGTCAACCCTTGCCCTATGCAGATTTTCGATGGGTCGACGACGAATCCGATTTTGATACATCATCGATCGCGTTCGATAGGCTACATCCTTGAAGTCGATGATCTCGAGTATCCGCAACGTGTTCACGATGCGCACACTGACTTACCGTTTTGCCCGACACGCGACAAACCACCTGGTAAGCGGCAGGATAAGCTGCTCGCAACCTTATACGATAAGAAGCGTTACGTAATACATTACCGCAATCTGCAGCAATGCATGCGACACGGACTTCGCGTTACAAAAATAGATCGAATATTACAGTTTTCGCAATCTCCATGGCTTCGCAGTTATATCGAACTCAATACACAATTCCGAACACTCGCGAAAAATGATTTTGAAAAAAATTTATATAAATTAATGAATAATGCGGTATTTGGCAAAACGATGGAAAATGTGCGCAATCACGTTAATATTAAGCTCGTGACACATTGGGATGGAAGATATGGTGCAGAGGCGATGATCGCAAAACCAAATTTTCATAGTAGAAGCGTGTTTTCGGAGAATCTGATCGCCGTTGAATTTCGCAATCTCGAGGTGAAATTTAATAAACCAATCTACGTGGGTATGTGTATACTCGACATATCCAAGACATGTTTGTACGAGTTTCACCACGATTATATGATACCTATGTATCGATAGAAATGTAAAGTCATGTACACCGACACCGACAGTCTCATATATCACATCGAGTGTGAAGATGTATATGAGAATATAAAGCGCAACGTCGACAGATTCGATACCAGCGATTATGCGGTGGACAATGTGTACGGTATACCGCTCGCGAATAAAAAGATACCGGGTTTAATGAAGGATGAAAATAATGGCGCCATCATGACCGAATTCGTCGGGCTTAGGGCAAAAATGTACGTGTTGCGAGTAGATGGTAAGAAAGACATAAAAAAGGTAAAAGGCGTCAAAAATAACGTCGTCGCGAGAACGATAACGTTCAACGAATACACGCGGTGTTTGAACGAAGAGATTGAAATGACGCGTCAGCAGTCTTGTATAAGATCTAAATTACACGAAGTATACACTATTCGCGAGACAAAAATTGCTCTAAGTCCGTACGATGACAAGCGGTATATCGTACCCGAAACCACCGACACGCTACCGTGGGGACATTACAAAATACCGTTGTAAATAAAAATCATGTATATTTATTGTAAATAAAAAATTACGTATATTTATTGTAAATTAAAATTATATGTATATTTATTGTAAATTATATGTATATTTTATAAAGTGTACAATTTTGTTTATATATTTGTAAAATATTTTTAATATTATGTATTATTGTTAACATATTTATAATATATTATTTTTATGTATCCAAGAATTGGGCGTTGCATCAAATCCCAGCCATTTCACATAAACCTCGTCGCCCTTTTTGCGTATTACCTTTTCCACGAGATGTATGTCGGGATTGGCAACGCGTTGTAACTCGTATTCGTAAAATCCGCCGGCGACGGGATTTCCGCGCGAATCTTTGAGTACGTAGGTCACGGGATTAGTTTTCTGCACTTTAACGATCTTAAACACTTCGATCGACCAATTTGGTGTGTAACCATTGTCAAAAATGGTCTTGAATTTACTCACGCGTACCGGATCGCTTACTTTGAATCTTGCCGGTGCCGCAATCTTTACGTTGTTGTATACCTTATTTAAAAGTTTATCGGCGATCGCGGGGGTAACATCGATAGGTCTCATGCCGATAGTGCGATGTTTTCGCACATTGTACTCTCTAACGAGCCGGGACAACGCGTCGATCCACTTGTAATTTCCATTAAACGTAAACATTTTCTACATATTGCTCTTTAACATTCGGTTGAATCGTTCCACGACCGAGGCTTTCATGGTAGAGTACGTCGAATAATGATTAATGCTGTCTTTCTTCACGAGTTTCTGTACATTTGCGTTGTAAAATTCTTTTCCACTGTCGGTTTGAAAATTTTTCGGACATCTTCCACCGTCTCGAATTATCTCAGCCGTCTCGTTTCCACTCTTACTCTTGAGCGGTACAGCCCACGCATACTTGCTCAACACATCGATAACTGTGAGTATGTAGTTGTTGCCTTTGTTGAATCGTGCATATGGATGCATCTCGACCACGCCTGCCACGGATCGTCATATCCGCGTACTATGACACGTCTACGTGGGAAATTTTTTCTCGCTGGAGCATGCAATTCTTCCACAAGCAGCTGTTTTTCAGAGGTCTTTTGCGACATATTTGATCGAGGCATAATTTGCAATAATGAAATAATTCCTCCACATATATTCTTTATATATCTTTCTTCTCCTGCGCTGAATTAGATGTAGTCTGCGCGTGAGTTGCATACCGAAGCATTTTCTGCATCTCATCCATCATTATTTGCAGCGTTTGCACATTCGTCTCGAGCGTGATTATTTTTTTCTCAAGTTCTTCCTGTCTGTCTTCCAAAAGCTTGACACGTATGTCCCGTATAAGATGCTTGAGTATCTTGGCATACGTTTGACAAAGATAAAAATAGTCGACGCTCGAGTGTCGATCCATTGCAAAGTATTCTCTTATCGTATCTTGCTTATCGCACGCCACGTCGTCAAAGATAAAAATGGAATTCGGAAGCGCCTCGCTCGATGGAATTACGTCACTATTATTAGAAAATGTAAAATAACCAATTTCATCGATCGATAATAGCAAATATTCCAAGTATCGATATTTTGGTTGTTGAAGTGATTTCGAGTATACGTACACATTCTCGAAATGTACACCGTGTGGACTTTCTATCAAACTTATCAACACGTTAGTCTTACCGCAATTCGAAGGACCGCAAATGATACCGCGTATAGTAGTCGGGAGCATGTTTCCATGCTTGCGTATTTCTTTCTCGGACATTACTCGTGTTTTATCATCAAAATTTATCACTTTGATTATCGTCGCTTGTCGCGCGAACCGCATGTTTGCTCTCGCGAATCTCAAATCAGATTTTGGAAAATGAGTCATCGGGACCCTATTTATAGAGGCGCACCGAATCGAAACTGCTCAGTCTCAAACATGTTTCTTCTTCTATCGGTTGACAGCGATATTCTCGAGCTTACCACCGAGCAGTTACAGATTATCTCCAAGATTGTTTTACTGCGAGACTTTGGTAGCTACGTGGAACAATTATGGGACAAGCTTCCCGAACATATAAAAGCTGACTCAGAGGTTCAGCAGTATCGTCGATGCACGCGACATTATAATTTGTCGTGGCAGCAAACACATTTTGACGGTCCAACACTGTTAATAAAAAATTATGACAAATGTCAGCAAAAATTATAAGAGGTAGCGGTTTGTTAAATCGTGCGATAAACGCACTTCCTATCGAATTACATATTGCAGGCTATCAGTTTTGCGGACCGGGAACTCATTTAGAAACACGATTGGCTAAAGGCGATCGAGGTATCAATCCATTGGATGCGGCGTGTCGCGAGCACGACATAGCTTATTCCCGAAGCAACGATCTCGGTCAACGACACGTTGCGGATAATATACTCGCCACGAAAGCGCGAACGCGTATTAACGCGAGAGATTCGACTCTTGGCGAAAGAGCAGCCGCTACAGCTGTTTGGGCGGCTATGAAGGCAAAAACAAAATTCGGTATGGGGCTGAAAACAAAAAAATCATCGATGAAGAAAAAGACTGCGAAAAAACAAATATTTCCTATAACGAAGCGCGGTGGTATCTTACCAATTTTACCATTATTGGGAGTTCTCGGTTCGTTGGCTGGCGGAGCAGCGGGAATCGCGAAGGCGGTGAACGATAGCAAGGCGACGCAACGTCAGCTCGAAGAAATGCAACGTCATAATCGCGCCATGGAAGGTCACGGACTTTATCCCGCTCCATACAAGCGTGGACGAGGGTTCTCAACAGCAGCCAAGAAAAAAAATGTCAAAATAAAAATGCCTGCCGGTGTAACAACCAATGTACAATTGGAACAGCTTGCAAGACGTATGCGTATACAACTTTTTAGAGGTGTTTTCATGCGCAATAATTTACCGATAAACGGTGTACGACGAAATGAGAACGGTATCGTCAATTTGGATGACGTCGATGGTTCCGGTACTCATTGTATTGCGTATGCAAAGAGGGGAGATCGTGTAGTATATTTCGATAGTTTTGGAAATCTGCGACCGCCCAAGGAATTAGTGCGATATTTTGGACAGAATGTTGCAAATATAGAATACAATCACACGGCCTATCAAAATTATAATCAAAGTATTTGTGGACAATTGTGTCTTGGATTTCTTCAAACGGTCGATGATCGATATGAATTTAAAGCCTGACAATTCACCATCGCGACTCAGTATTCGTTTGACAGTTTTCCAGCATGTCACTTACACTTACGTTGACCGGCAAGAGTAGCGCGCTTGCTGTAAGTTACTTTCCGGCTATAGATTTAGACGATGGCGATTACGAGCTTGGTTTAACGGACTTTGAAACGTATCATACGATATCGAACGTGAATTCTTGGAATAATAAATTTTATTTTGATAACGACGATAAGGAAATTACGATTCCCGAGGGATCGTACGAATTACACGCTATAAACGAATATCTCCGACATGCAATTTTACGACATCGACGCGTAGTTGATTCCAACGATATTGTTGATGACGAAGAACACGATGAATATCCAATAACGCTTCGCGCTAATCATAATACGCTAAAAAGTGAAATCAAATGTGTCTATAGAATAAATTTTAGTAAACCGGGCAACGTTGGATCGTTGTTGGGATTCTCGTCGAATCGTATATTACAGCCTCGGAAATGGCACGAATCGGATGTACCAATAAATATTATTATCGTAAATATTATTCGTATAGAATGCAGCGTAACCACTAGCGCGTACAGCAATGACAAGCGCGTACACACAATACATGAATTTTCACCGAGCGTGCCGCCAGGATATAAAATATCGGAAACGCCAGCACAGATCATTTATCTACCGATCGTCGCACGGAGCATTACTGATTTAACGATACACATTGTTGCTCAAGAAGAATATTTGCTCGATTTTGGAGGAGAGCGCCAACGTTTGTGGATATGCAGGGATTCATTATCGGGAGAAACTTTGTCGTGAAGGAAGTAGCGATATTGAGAAATGGATCTGTTCTCTTTCATTACTTTTTTGCAAGTCCCGTACCATGGCGTGCGCTTACAAAATCTGAGAGATGCCAAGCTTCATGGCTAATCGAACATCACCATGGACTTCAATGGAAGGATGGAAACGTTCCATACAGCTTCGCTAGGCGTTTGATGGGCGCTACGGAAGAGGAAGATGGAGCATCTCCTGTCGTGTACGTTAAAGGATGTGAAAAACGAGAATGACTGGTCGATATACTTGACGATGATGCGAGAAACGACGTTATTATTGAGACCTTGTATGCGGATTATGAAGATATCACTTCGTTAAATAAGCTAGATGTTACTAATACTATGCGCTGTGAAAAATATTTGAAAAATTGCGCTTTACAAAATGTATTTAAAATATTCAATTGGTGGACGAATCATCATAAAGATTCACCCAAACATTATTTAGAATAAACTATTGTTAAAATATTTTTTATTCTCTTTTATTCTTCCCTTTTCGTCTTTCATATCCCAGTACGCGAGTATTAAATTTCAGTATGTGACGTTAGATAGCGGCGTCAGCTAGTTAATTAAAATATAGATGTTACATTTCAGTACATGACTTTAATATTTGAATGGTGTATAAATAATTGTTTTGTCGTTTAATTGTCGTTCGTTAGCCGTTCAATAGTCGTTCAAAGACGTTCAATGGCCGTTCGATAATCGTTCGATAACCGTTCAAAGCTGTTCAAAGCCGTTCAAAGCCGTTCGATACCTGTTCGATAGCCGTTCAATAGTCGTTCAAAGCCGTTCAAAGCCGTTCAAAAGCCGTTCAATAACTGTTCAATAGTCGTTCGAAGCCGTTCGATAGTCGTTCAAAGCCGTTCAATAGCTGTTCAATAGCCGTTCGATAGTCGTTCAAAGCCGTTCAAAAGCCGTTCGATAGTCGTTCAAAGCCATTCAAAACCATTCAAAGCCGTTCGATAGTCGTTCAAAGCTGTTCAATAGCCGTTCATAGCCGTTCGATTGCCGTTCGATAGTGGTTTACATATTATAATAATATATTATTCATATTTAAAAGACTTTAGATATTTGCTCGTGGAAACATGCTAACTTTTGTTTTCTTATCAAGAGCTGAGAGTAAGCGTTCTTCGTAAGTGATACATCTTCTACTCTAAAATGTTTGAGACAATGCACACACACACACACACACACACACACACACACACACACACATTGTAATATACACACAATTATTAAATAAACTTATTATTATTATTATTATTATTATTAAAGTATCGATTATTTCTGCATCTTCTTCTTTCCTTTTCCTACATGCATGCCTCGCGCTATCTCTCTCTTTATCTCTTTCTCCCGCGAACGTCATCCTTTTCCAACACCAAAGCGGACACTATCCTTCTCCCTCGTGCCTGTGATCGCCTCGCGCTATCCTTCTCGCACCGCCTCGCGTATGCTATCTCTCTCTCAAGTGCATGCGGACGCTATCCCTCTCTTACACATTGCGAACGCCTCGCGCTATCTCTGTCACACCTACTCGTGGACGCGTGCGTTCCCTCTTCCCCGCGCCTACCGTTCCGCCGCGGTCCCCTTCCCCCTCTCCGCGGACTCCGCGCCTACCGTTCCGCCGCAGTCCCCCCACCTGACGTCATACCTCCCTCCCCGTGACGTCATACCCTTCCCCCGTGACGTCATAACCCCCCGCGGCGGTTTCCCCTCGCTCCTCACCCCCCCCCCCCTCAGAGGACCAGAGTTAGAACCGGCCTAGTATCACTACTGATGGGCATCTCACAGGATCTCACAGAAGACAAGTTAAGTATAGATACATAATATAAATAAATAAATTAATATAATTTATGCACATCATTATTTTTTTTTATTGCTTTATGCGGACTTTGTTTTACCTCGTCTTGTCTACTGTACGCTCGTTTGTAATAAAAGATTAATTGATGATTCGTTTCTCTACAATCAGTGAATAAAATTAAGTAAAACATTGACAAACTGGAAATAACAAATCAGCACAAAATTTGATTAATAAACTAGATAATGAACTAGTAACGCGCGCACGCACGCTTGTCAAGTTCGTATTTGGCGCCAAAAAACTTGTCAAAGAATATACGATCAGTGATGTTCATTTGTCTATGCACAGAAGACACGGCCGTGCCGAAAGATAGATGGAAGTATTATATAAAGAAGAGACACATACCCAGTAAGCAATTTGATAACAAATTGTTGTCAAATTAGACATTATATAGAATCATATATTAATGTGTTAAAACATATAGGTAAATTTAAATAATATATTTAAATAAAATATTTAATAATAATTATTCGAACAATTTCTGTCCAAAAATATCTTTAATTTATAAAATTAAAGATCAATCATTTTTCATCGACATGCAAGGCTTTAGAGTAACAAGAAAAGGATATAAATATAATACTTTCTTTTAATATATCTTGCAAAAATAAATTTAAAACATATCAATAAAAGATAGCTTTTCTCTACTCTAAACGGTTTTTAACTCTTAATGTCTATGTTTTTAACAATTGCAATACAATTTTTGTATGTGCATATACAAGTGTGTGTGTGATATAATATGAACATGCGCATATTCTTTTCTGCAAATATTTTTCATTACTTCTAAGTAAGTATTTTACGTAATAATATAAATATTTATTTAAATGTTTACAGACAATTACGAGGTAGGAGAAGATGAAATTGACGAAGAAGTCACACAAACGTATGACACAAGAAATAAGATTGCAAAAACAGTTTCTCAACAGTCTTCTCAGTACAATCAGTTTTTAGGAAAGCCCCATTGTATGGAAGGTATGTTCAATTATTAACAAGAGTAAATAGTAGTAATAGTAAAAAGTGATTATAATGTTGTTATATACATATATTACAATATTCCTCAAAAAGAGTTAAGAGAGAGAGTATGGAAAAATGCATGTTGGTAATCCGATTACATAATATAATATTCCGGACATACCATTACATCTAAATACGGAATATTACGAAGAATGAAATTTTAAGTGATTGCATTCCATGAAAAAAGGGTGACACTTATTATTGTTATTATTGTTGTTGTTATTTTATTATATAACAGAAAACTTATATGTTTTATATATCTAATTTATTAAATTGATTTTATTATTTTACAGAAACGTTGAAAATTGCAGGCAAACAAACCGAGGTGATATGGACCTCCACCGAGACCAATATGGGTTCCGCGGGGGGCGATCGACCGTGGACGCAATCCTGCGTGTACGGTCCCTCGCGGAATCCATTATGAAGGAGGGCAGGGTGGTGATTGCGGTGTCACTTGACATCCGCAACGCATTCAACACCCTGCCCTGGAGTAGGGTGGGGGAGGCCGCTAACACCTTTGGCCTCCCTCCCTACATGGTGGAGGTCCTTAGGAGTTATTTCCGGGACAAGTGGCTGGAGTACCCTGATAACGGGGTACTCCTGCGCAGAAGGGACGTGTACTGCGGGGTTCCACAGGGGTCAGTGTTGGGCCCCACTCTGTGGAATCTCGCGTACAACAGAGTGCTGGGCATTGCTCTCCCCCCCCGGCTGCAGGGTCGTCTGCTATGCAGACGACACTCTGCTATTGGCCGGGGAAAAAAGCTGGGGGAATGCGGTATACACCGCCAACGTTGGGGTAGCGTGCGCTGTCCGCGCTATCCGTGGCATGGGCCTGCAGGTAGCGCCTCACAAAACCGAGGCGCTATTCATGCATAGGGGGAAGCGTAGGACCTCCCCCCCCGAAGCCTATGTCACGGTGGATGACATCTCCGTCCGGGTGGGAGACCAATTGAAGTACCTCGGTCTCTACCTGGACGCGACTTGGAGCTTTGGCGAGCACTTTTGGCGCCTAGCCCCCAGGGCGGAGTCGGTGGCAATTAGCCTTAGCCGACTCCTGCCCAATCTTGGGGGCCCGGATGGCCGGGTGCGTCGCCTCTATGCGAACACCGTCCGGGCGGTGGCCCTTTATGGGTCACCGGTGTGGGCGGACGCCCTGATGGCCGGAAGGCGCAGCAAAATGCTGCTGCGCCGCGTCTTTCGGAGGGTGGCCATCAGGGTCGTCCGCGGGTATAGGACGGTGTCGCACACGGCGGCCACATTATTGGCAGGAACGCCGCCCGTCGAGCTCTACGCCGATATGTACGCCTTTGTGTACAGGCGTACGCGGGAGCTCGGCGGGTTAGGCGTGGCATTGACCCCAAGGGTCAAGGCCGCCGTGAGGCTCCAAGCCCGGCGACGCGCTCTGGAGAGGTGGGACGAGCACCTCTCCGACCCCCGTGACAACACGGGGAGGCGCGTCGTCGAGGCCATCCGCCCTCACTTGATCAAATGGGTCACGAGGGCGGATGGCGAGATGTCATACCGTGCGACACAGGTGTTTACAGGCCATGGATGCTTTGGCTCATACCTGTGTCGCATCGGGAAAGAGGACAGCGCGCGCTGCCACCATTGCGGCGCGGACGAGGACACGGCGCAGCACACGCTGGAGGTGTGCCCAGCGTGGGCGGAAGAGCGCCGTGTCCTCGTCCAAATAATAGGGGGAAATATTGGCTTCTCGCTCTCGAGCATCGTCGGTGCTATGCTCGAGAGCGGGGAGTCCTGGAGGGCGGTCTCCTCCTTCTGCGAGGCAGTAATGCTGCAGAAGGAGGAGGCCGAGAGAGAGCGGGAGCGGCTCCCCGGCGGACGCCGGGGAGCTCGCGACCGAGGAGGGACAGCCGGGGGATCTGGGGGGGAGCGCGGGGAGGGCCCATTACGGGCAGGACCCGCGGGCCCCCCGCACCCCCTGGTCAGAGGGGTGCGGCACGTCATCGCCGCGCCCCACGGACCTCCCGGGGTGGGTCGACGGGGGCCGGGGCCACATTGGCCCAGGGCGGTCCCGGAAACCCGCCCCAGACAAGGGGGGGCGCGGGGGGAGGGGGCCGGGCCACGATTGGGTCCGGCCCCATCGAAGACCTCCTGCGCCGGCGCAGGGCCCCGGCGAACTCGGGGGACGTCCGCTGACTCGTCGCGGACGTCTCTCGCGAGGTCGGGCCCGGTGGTCGGAGCCCAGGTGGGGTACCTGGGCCCGACCACGCCCCCCCGGGACTAACACCGGGAGGGAGGCGAGAGGGGCGGTGGTCCCCCCCTCGCCTAGTTAGGCCGACGATGCCCACGTCTTAATGGCACTGGGGGAGAGCTCAACCGCTCCCCCAGGGGGCAAGGCTTGTGGGCGGGGGGCCTCTCTGAAGTAGTGCATATGCCAGTTTCCAGAGAGGCCCCCAGAAACGCCCGAGAAGACCACCCGGAGGGGTTTTAGTGGGTAGTCCCCGGCCGTTTGTTTAGGCCGGGGTGAGTCCCACATAACCCCGCCTCGAACCCCATCGAGGCGGGGTATGCGTAAAAGCATTTCCCCTCCGTTACAAAAAAAAAAAGGGTAGATCAACAAGTAAATAACACGAAACACGACGATAACTCGGAAATATGTACAAATAAATAATTATTTGACTTAAAAACATATTTTTATTTTTTGCATATATTTTATATTTCAGCTGCAGGAGAAGCATACAATGATGCATTCACAAAAAAGGATTTAGAAGAAGCCATAAAAAAATGGCTAAGAACAGCAAAAGAAAGGTCAGATATGCAAGAAAAAAAACTTGCATGTGAAGAACGTGATAATGCGAATAACCTTCATATCTAGAACTTATTATATTATTAATTTTATTATAAATTTTATTTTTATGATAAGTTTATTTAAAAAGAATGATGTTTTAATTATTAAAAGGCCATTTTCAGTTATGTATATTTTGTTATGTAATTTTAATGTTAATACCAAAGAATTATATTATTTTTATGAACTCATCAACATTTAGCAATACAATTTAGCACTTAACAAAACAAACAGGGTACAATGTTTATTATATAATATTGTAAAAAATATGTGAAAACGTTATGTTGTATTAAAAAAATAATAATCAAAAATAATATAGCATTATTGTTAAACGATCATACGAATAAATTTATGTAGTTAAAAAAGTAATGATGTCTATTACAAAACAAATATTCACAAACAAAAATAAACCAGTTCAAATAAAAGAACCCCGCACTAATCATATGGAAAATCTGTCCCGGTCAAATCAATTGGTTTTTACATATGTTGTAGCTTATGACCTACTAAACAAAAGATGTAATGGACACAAAGCTCAATAATGGACAGTTATCGAGTTATAACCAGTCAAACATGAAAAATTCGGGCTGCCGAATAGTCAAATCTCGGAAGGTATTAATTTTTTTGAAAAATGTTTGAAACAAACATAGTAGGGTTTTACAAAATCTGTTAGTTGGTGACATTATTTGTGAATTTTGAGTGACCTTGAAAAGCTCCGTGAACAAAAATGTTTATGTGTCACAGCAAAGATAAGGACCCCACGGTTCGTCACTCCCGTAGTATTTTTTGACTCCAAACCCTCTCTGCTGTGTGTGTATGTGTGTGTGTGTATGTGTGGGGTAATAAAATAAATGATCTTATTGTATATTACTCATTATTTGGATCCTGCTGTGGTGGTCTCTGAGCGGCATCTAATATTGAGTTCAATAATGATGAAGAGGGATAACGAACATTGGGCTGGTGTCGTGCATATCCTAAATACCACAATACGCTGGTTACATGTGCACATGTACCCACAGTCCGTGCGCCTGACTTACAGGTGCAGTAATAACCAAAAATCGCCTACCTCTCATCATCTATATTATCTGTATCTCTTATGTTGTAAGCTATAAATATTTGATGTTTTGTAGCATTACGGAATCGTGAAAACACTCGCACCCTTATGAAACCTTGTTCATCAAACAACGAATCCAATTAAAATTCTTCTTGTGCATCACGCTGCATCTTATCTTGAATATAAGATCTTGCTAGACGAACCTGAAATGTACCAATAGTCAAATCTTGTAAATATTCTAATGTTAGGCGTGGAAAGTTACGTAACTGTCCTTCATGTAAATGTATCCATTGTGCATTTCTATAGCACATCCTTTCTACTTCAACTCGCGCTTGAATAATATTAACCTCTCTAGATTTATCAAGAAGTTCTCTTGCTAATCCTGCATTAGCTTCTTCCATTAAAACTAAAGGATGATATCTATTAATTATAGCACCTGCAATGTTATAAAACTCGCCCAAGTGATGAAGATAAGGCATTATAATTGTATGATCAAAAAACTTGAACATAGACTTGATATGTCCATTTCTAGTTTCAATTATCCACCTTGTTTTTGTCACCAATCGAGACTCATTAGCTTCTTCAGTGAATAATTGTTTCTGTTGTGGTCCAAGAAAAGCTGGCATTTTATACTCAATGCCTAATTTACGAAGTAATGGCTGAGCATCTCGATATCCACGATCTAATATAAAAATGTCACCATCATGAAACCATCCTCTCATATTGTCCGCATCACGTTGAAATTCATTATTTAATATTCGAGCATCATTGTTACGAGAATCAGAAAAGTAAGGACCCTGAATAGCCAGTATATACCCATCTGGAGCAACTATAAGAGAAGGTTTTATCAGATGTCGACCTTTTTGCATTGAGTATGTTTGTCGTAAAACACGAAAGTTGCTACTTTTATGAGTATAAGAATAAGTCCCGTCAATATAAGCAATTACTTTCGGAATAGCTAGCTCAGAATTATATAATTCGTTTGCAAAAGGTGTTACATGTCTCATTATATACTCTTCTCGAGTTATAGCTTGAAAACCAATATTATCAGGGACAAATCTGTTTACTAAAGACTGCCGAACTTTGGAAATCGCTAAACTCACTGCTTGTCTAGAGGAATATTGAAACAGTACTTTAAGAAATTCGTCAAACAGTCCTTGTCGCAGCTTGCATAAAAAAATTAAAAGATTTTTTGTAGTAACGTTTCTGATACCACGTTCTTGGAATATAGGATCGCAATATGTATACAATTCTTGAAACTGTTGTTTTGTAATGGGTGCTATACATTTAAATTCATCCTCTGTAAAACTATTTTCGTTTTCATAACGATTATTATTATTTGCTATATTACGAAGAGCTTCTAAGAAAACTTGCAGTTGCTGACCTTTTATTACATATGGTCTATAAATAAATCGCAAACCTGGCAGCAGTAATTGTAAAATAAATCCGCGATCATCCAAATGTTGGTCACAACAATAAACGTGTTCAGGAATATAAATATTTTTCAGAACAAAGACATTTACCCTGGATTCTAACGATAGTGGTCTAATATTTACAATAGCATTGCAAAATAAACAAGAATTATTTCGGGTTTGGGTAATAACGTTGAGTCGTAGGCAAGTCGGATCAAGTTCTATCTGTTCTATTTCATGTACAATAAATACATTGCAATTAAAACATAATCGGCTTTCATTGTCTATATCAATGGGCTCCTTACCCAGCCCAGTTCGCCAAAAAACAGCGATTTGTTTTTTAATTGCATCATTATCGCCATTGATTCGTACCATTTGTCGAGCTTGAAAAGCACGATCGCAAACATAACAATGGATTCCATGTCTGTAAGCCATGATAATACTTTATTATCGAATTGCGTAGCAATATCAGATTAATTAGTTATTAAAAACTTTTCTGGTGAAATAATTCCTGAGATCAAAATAAACAGAATACACTGATATCAATAATATCAATATCGGACGTAGTAATGCCAGAAAGTAATAGCATTCGGCAGCAATAACGCTAGAATAGATACGCTTAGTGATGACAATGCCTGCGCTAGCAATATCAACCAATATGATTTCTCACAGATTGCAGATAGAGTATCAAGAGACACGGTAGTGTCTCGAGCCAAGTCATGCGCAGCAACAGCGAGGCATCCCGGGTATCTACACGCGAGTCGTACAGTATACCGCCCGCAGTGTAGCAGTGGGGATGAGTCGCCTGACGGCTCTAGCTGTACGAATCGAGCGCTCTACACATAACTCTACGCTCATAACCAGAGATGGTAAATCGTGTATATTAGTTCTCAAGAAGTTTTAGTAGAAAAAAGGTTCATCAAAAATATTTTGAAAACGTCTCGAATTTAGCTACACGAATATAATAAAAAATAGGCATTTTTGTGGAAGATTTTTGTTCACGGAGCTTTTCAAGGTCATTCAAAATTCACAAATAATGTCACCAACTAACAGATTTTGTAAAACCCTACTATGTTTGTTTCAAACATTTTTCAAAAAAATCAATACCTTCCGAGATTTGACTATTCGGCAGTCCGAATTTTTTATGTTTGACTGGTTATAACTCGATAACTGTCCATTATTGAACTTTGTGCCCATTACATCTTTTGTTTAGTAGGTCATAAGCTACAACATATGTAAAAACCAATTGATTTGACCGGGACAGATTTTCCATATGATTAGTGCGGGGTTCTTTATGTTGTTTTTTGAGTAGTTTTAATTAAAATTCTAAATTGTAAAAGATTTTCAAAATAGATCCAAAATTAGTCAATAATAATAAAATTGGATATGTTTTGAACATTCTATGGACGTTCAAAGTAGTGACAAATGTACATTCTATGGACATCCATCGAACCTCCGACGGATCTTATATGGATTTTCTATAGACATCCCATTGTCCAGAAACGGATGGCCAATGGACATACAATGGACGTCCCTGTGCAATCTGGGACTAGACGTAGGCTTAGGACTAGAGGCGCGGCGCAGCGCCGCGCCAGGTGGCCCCAACGAGGGGGGGTCGACTGGCGCGGGGACAATCGTCCCTCGTGGCCCACGAGACCCTCCCCGGTAACGGGGTGACGCGGGCGGGGGGAGCGGACCTGGGGCCTACTGGCTCCGGTCCATGTTGGCACTCCCTGCCGACGCGCGGGCCCGGTGGCCGGTGACCTGGGTGGGATATTCGGGCCCGGCCATGTCAACCCCGCCACGCCAACGGTGGGAAGTGGGAGAGCGGGGTGGTGGTCCCCCTCTCCCCAATACGAGCGGGAGTCCCCACAATAATGGGGACTCTGGGGGAGAGGTCAACACTCCCTCCCGCGTGGAAGGCTCGCAGGCGGAAGGCCTCTCCGAAGTAGTGCTACAGCCAGATTCCGGAGAGGCCTTCTCTAACGCCCGGACCTAGATCACCGGAGGGGTTTTAGTGGGTAGTCCCCCGGCCGTTTGTTTAGGCCGGGGGTGAGCCCCACATAACCCCGCCTCGAACCCCATCGAGGCGGGGTATGCGTCAAGGCATTTCCCCTCTGTTACCAAAAAAAAAAAGCTTACGTTATTATATAGGTATACATAGGTTATATAGGTATACAGGGTGTTTCAGAACAACCTTTCATCCTTAAAATGACGTATTCCTGATACGATTCTAAGACAATTTTTCCTTTACCAAAATTTGAATTGAAGCGTAATTTTTGAGTTATAAGCAAAAATAGTTAGCAAATCACGCGTCGAGTACAGAAGGCAGCCAGGAGCGGCGCAACGCGCCGCAGCTGACCGTCCGACGTGTGACTACCACGCATGAGTCGCTAACTATTTTATTTTATAACATAAAATTATGCTTTAAATAAAATTTTGGTAAAGAAGAAAATGTCTTAGAATTACGCCAGGAATATGTATTTAAAATAACGTCACTTTAGCAAAAGTTGTTCCGAATCGCCGCTCGTCGGATGCTGCGATCAGCTGATTGCTACACGCGATGTGTGTATGGTGGAATGTGTGCGTAAAAGGAAGGGAGACACAGATAGAGAGAGAGAGAGAGAGAGAGAGAGAGAGAGAGAGAGAGAGAGAGAGAGAGTGAGAGTGAGAGGAAGAGGAAAGGAAGGAAGGAATGAGGGAGAGACGTTTATACATACGCACGCACGTACACATATACTTTTTTTCTCGCTCTCTTTCTCTCTTTTACACAACACTTATACACTCTCTCATTCGGTCACTCATTCACACACTCACTCACTCACCTGCTCACTCACAGCGTAGCGAATCTTCATACTACATATTATCGTTAACTGCTGCACGATTATTATTTAGCGACGGACCGCGGAGACTGCGCGATCACATTGTTACGTTGCCTAGCGATGCGAGAAACGCGACATGTACCGTGCAAGTGGCGACGTGCGTGTGACGCGTGGCGCGTGATTGACGCGAGATAAGACGTTCGATCTTCTAAAACCTTCGCATTACGAATGCGGTAGAAAACGTGAAACCTATAATGACGTACTTAAAAAAATTACTTATTTATAAAAATTATAACTATTTCTAAATAATTATTATTTTAAAATCGTCTTATCTCGCGTCAATCACGCGCCACACGCACATCGCAACTTGCGCGGTACATGTCGCGTTTCTCGCATCGCTAGGCAACGTAACAATGTGATCGCGCAGTCTCCGCGGTCCGTCGCTAACCCAGTCAGCCAGGTCTGTTCTAACAGATATTGCCAAGTGCTTGCTACAAATTATTGTCAGCAAAAAGGCTACAAATTTGGTACAAGAGTTGTTATTACCGATTAAGCTGGCAGATTGCCGGCAAGAATCAAGCAAAGCTTGCTAACATAACTACACAGCAAATTGGCGGCAGAAACCGAGCAAAGCTTGCTGACATGACTGACATCAGATTGTCGGCAAAAACTGAGCAGGATCTAGAGTGCGCAATTTGATGGCAAATTGGCAGCAAAAACCGAACAAAATCTGCAGCTTATTACAAAGTATTATAAAATACTTCAATCGCTTATCGCTATGCGGCGCGTTATTCATTATCTATACCCGTATTCAAATTCTTGTCATGAGTGTATATAAAGCCTACAAAATACTAATAATATTATAATATATATATTTCTATCAGTTCAATTTTTGACACAATTCTTATACAGGAAATTCAGATATTGAATTGATTTTTTGCAAATTGGACAGATAATTGTTCGATTTTCACTTATTCAAACAATTTCTGTCCAAAAAGATCTTTAATTTTATAAATTAAGTTATTTGAATTTACCTATATATTTTAACATATTAATATATGATTTTATATAATGTCTAATTATCTAATGGTCATTTTATGACCATAACTTATCATCATTTTGTTACTTTGGGTTAAGGCTTTAAATCTATTTAAATATATACTTTTATATGAATGGCCAAAAGCTGCAGAATTTGTTCGGTTTTTGCTGACAATTTGCTATCAGATTGTCTTGCGCAGATTTTGCTCGATTTTTGCCATCAATTTGACGTCAAATCATGTCAAGCTTTGCTCGGTTTTTGCCGTCAATTTGCTGTCAGGTTATGTCAACAAGCTTTGTCACCAAAACACAAGCTTAATGCGGACACAGATGGCACTGGATTTGTTACCAAATTTTGAGCGAATTTGATGCCAATTTGGCAACAATTTGTTATCAAATTGCTTACTGGGTAAATAATAATCGTGCAGCAGTTAACGATAATACGTAGTATGAAGATTCGCTACGCTGTGAGTGAGCAGGTGAGTGAGTGAGTTTGTGAATGAGTGACCGAATGAGTGACCGATTGAGAGAGTGTATAAGTGTTGTGTAAAAGAGAGAAAGAGGGCGAGAAAAAAAGTGTATGCGTACGTGCGTGCGTCTGTATAAACGTCTCTCCCTCATTCCCTCCTTCCGTTCCTCATCCTCTCTCTCTCTCTCTCTCTTTAACTGTTTCTTCCTTCCTTTTACGCACACACTCCACCATACACATATCGCGTGTAGCAATCAGCTGATCGCAGCATCTGACGAGCGGCGATTCGGAACAACTTTCGCTAAAGTGACGTTATGTTAAATACGTATTCCTGACGTAATTTTAAGACATTTTCTTCTTTACCAAAATTTTATTTAAAGCATAATTTTATGTTATAAGGTAAAATAGTTAGCGACTCATGCGGTGGTAATCACGCATCGGATGGTCAGCTGCGGCGCGTTGCGCCGCTCCTGCCTGCCTTCTGTACTCGACGCATGATTTGCTAACTATTTTTGCTTATAACTCAAAAATTACGCTTCAATTCAAATTTTGGTAAAGTAAAAATCCTCTTAGAATCGTATCAGGAATACGTCATTTTAAGGATGGAAGGTTGTTCTGAAACACCTTGTATAGGTATAGATAGACATATTGTTATATAGATATACATACCAGATGTAGATAGACTTATATTGTTATATTGGTATACATACTAGACGTTATATAGACTTACATTATTATACATACTACACGGAGAAAATTTTATATTAAATATTACTATAATGTCGTAGTAGCTGCGGACCATCAAGGAACTATAAGTTTAAATGTTATGGTCATTATTTTAAAAACAATAAAGCAACGCAATTTTTACACTGTCTCATAGTAAAAGATTTATGTTACAAAACAAAAACTTGCTGGATAAAAATTAGTATTGCGAGAAAAATAAAAAATATATATCGAATGAATTTTTACTGCACACCATAGTAAAAATAAATTATTCCCACTTTAGAATATAGCTTGAGCGCCGGTTTCACAAAAATTACTTTATTTATATGACAAAAAGCAGTGTTGCCATAGTAAAAGTTACGTCGAAATCATGTAAACGTTTCAAATTCAGTAACTCGTTAAGGACTCGAAAGGAAGGGGAAAACGATAAGCATTGCTTGCAAGATCTTGTCGAGCGCACGAATTTTTATCGAACAGTTACGCAGTAACAGAAGCCAGAAGCGTATACGCAGTAGGCTCAGTCATAAACGCCGCAGGCTCAGTCATAAATGCAAAACGATTTGCGCATCTCGGTAACTTTTCGGTCCAAAGCTTTCTTAATTGTTTCGCTATAAGTAGTGTCGTTATAAAAGTACTGTGAATAAAAGAAAGTGCTGTGAAGAAAGTGACAGAAAAAAAAACGTAAGTATTCGATTTACAATCATTATCATTATATTTATTTGTACTTTTCTATCTAACCTATTATTTTTCGAATAATGTATCTCATCTATTCATAATTAATATCTTTGAGTTGCTGTCAAATTAATTAATTATATCGGAAAAAATATAAAACAGTTTGACAACAATATATACTTTTCTCATTTTGTATTTTTTTTATCTTTTCTATTTCAGTCTTTTTGTTTTGGACAAATTTGAAAATGATTTTGTAAGATAATAAAATTATTAAAATGATAAAATAACTTTCAGAAAAAATATAATCATGTAATTATATATATATATATTGGCAGGTACTCATAATTACCTCTTATATTAATATCATCTTAAAACTTCAACATGTTAATGTACTTTTTTTTCATTTGCTAATGATGTCTTAAGATTATATTTAAGAGATCTTAGATATAAGATCGTTGCCAGTCGTTTTTTTTTTTAATTATCTCGCGTTTCTGTTACAATATAGGTATGTTAAATGAATAAATATGTCGACGTCTGAATGTGAGGATGATAATAATCAGAAAAAGGTATCTGACTTTGTACAATATTTTTGTAATTATTAAAACCAAGGTATTGTTTAATTCCTTTTTGTAAAATGTTTCTATTCTAATAATTGAAATAACGTTTGGTGTGGTAAATCAAATAACGTTGTCGTTTTATAAATATAGGTTAACTTTATTGTTTATAAAGACAATTTCTTACAGCATAAAAAATTTAAATAACTAAAATTAAAATTCCATATCTTTTTGTCAAAAAATTGTAATTTTAATATTTTAGTGATTTGAATTTAAATTGTTATATATTGTATCAATGTAATAAATATTTATATTTATTTCATTTAAAATACACAGACCAATGAGTGGAGGTGGATTGATTCAACTGCTGCATCTCAATCACATACTGGCTGTAACGAAACTGCTGATAGCACTTTCTCAAATACAAAGTCGTTTCTATCTGTGGGGCTACTTAAGACGATAGATATAATATATGGCGATACGGTATTTTATTTTTTTCTTATTTTAATATAATTTTTTATCTTAATGCGAAAACGGGCTTTATTTTTAAAGATTACACAAAACAAAAATAACTTTCCCTTATTTATTTTCATAGACATTTGAAAATGAAAAAGAGTGTAAGAGACAGGATTTAACGCTGCTTGAAACTCCTCAGAACACAGAATCTAGAGAGTCTTTATTTTCTACACAATTGTCATCACAAATTCATAATCATCACCAATTGCCAGTGGCATCAGTTTAGTATCCATTATTATTTTTGTAATTAGAAGAAAACTTAGTAGTATTTAAAGTTTTTCTTTTCATGTTATACTTAAACCTTTATCAATATGTATTTATACATTTGCACAAATTATTAATTCTAGATTTCGGTTGAAGATTCATCAGGTAGTTCTGAGGTACTATCAATATCTGAAAGTATTCAATTACAACAGCAACTAGATAGTATTCAACATATTAGAGTTAATGATAAGACGGTTTGTTATCTCCAAAATAATTGTTACATAATAGTTCATTACATTTATACTTTCTATCTCATCTAAATCATAAATTTTATTCGTCTAGGACTTGTATAATTTTCTAATTAAAGAGGGGGAAGGTTGATCTATTTTGGTTATCTAAAAACAACACGGATTTTTAACTTCGAATGCTCGTAATCGATTATCACGACTTATAATTCGAAAAGAATTGAATAATATCCTGCTGAATGTTCCTCCACAACAGAAACTCCGTACTTTAGAGTAAGTCAAATTTTCTTAAATTAAATTTTTGTATGTAATATGTAAGAGAAAAAAAATAAAAATTGTTTTTTGATATATATTTTATGTTTCAGGATTTCAAGTGCAAAGTTTCAAGCGTTGACAAAGGAAATAACAGACACATTTCCTGGTAAAAAAGAAACAACATATTACGAACAGTTCATGGTAATAAACGGTATACAAATTAATGCGAGTGGCAAATTATGGTATCATTTCAATTATAAAAAAACTGTTCTTCGTAAAGACAAATTACTGCAGAATTGTAAATCCGATAATACTGTTCAACCCACATTATCCGAAGACATACTTGCTAAGCTTAATGTTTTGAAAACATTAGTAGATCCATGGATTAAAGTAGCAACTTTAAGGCGTGAAACATTCGAAGCACGGCGGATATATTTAATGAAAGAAAAAACAGAAGTTGAAAATTATTTAAAGTCACACGCGTGTTTGCGAGTTGATAGAACTCTTGAATTATTTGAATCAGATTTCAATTGTTTGTATCCTGAGAACTCATCATTACTACTAACAAATTGGTCGAAAACAAGAAATTTTCTAATTAAAAAGTTGTCAACATTAAAAATAACCAATGTAGAAGATAAAGGTCTTGTCCATTTTTTATCAACATTGCCACTTGGTTTGTTTTCAATTTCTTTCTTACTACATTACTCAAAATATTTTTTTAAACTTCAAGCAAAATTGAAATTTATTGCAGCTAATCAAAATACAATTTTGTTTTATTTGTTGCCATATTTAATTCCTGCTGGATCACGAAGAAAAAGAAATTATAAAGGTATTGAGAATAATCCTGTTGAAAAAACTTGTAGCAAACGATCATTTCAAGAACGACGAAATTCATTTCTTATTCATTTGGAAGTGAGTTATTTTATATAAAATTTTATTAATTTATTTTTTTTTACCATTTTTATTTTAAGAAAATAAATATCTATATTTTTTGTTAACAGTCTGCTGGTACCTTGGAAACTATATTAAATTTAACTAAACTTAGAGTTGGAAATATTCTCGCTCAACAGCCAGTTCCTGTCATTGTTGGACCTATCCTTGGAAACACGGCGTCATATATTATTTTAAATAACAGAGTCTACACTGTTTCAAACACAGGTTCGTGTCTACGTGCGATAGATTTTGCGTTCAAGATTTGTTTTGCTATCGATTGCGAATATCCATCAAATGCATATTCTTTGTGGATGTTTTTTCAACAAGGTTATTACCAAATTAAAAATCGCGAGGATATTGTTCCAATAGCTTTGCGAGCAATTATAGGTGAAATTTGTGAAGTCATTAGTACACAATAATACCGGCAGATAGTAACGTATATGTTTCTTTAATTTTGAAAATTTATTTCAATAAAACAAAATGCTTTGCTTTATTTGTAAATGTGATTTTACTAATAATACCGAGTTAATAGATCATATTCAGTCAGTCATTCAGGAGAAAAAGTTTTTCGGTGCGCAGAAGAATTTTGTTCAAGAGCTTATGCAATATTTAGATCCTTTAAAAGACATCGTTATAATGTTCATTCGTCACAAAAGTCTCCAATTTCTCGAAAAATAAAATCAATTTCTCAAAGTCGTGATTTTAGTACTGGTAGTTCTCTATCCAATGTAAAGTTGTACGTTTCCGATGACACAACCCAGACAGCACAAGGATGTCCTTAGGACGTCCAAAGTGCATCCAGGACATATATGTAGGATATCCTCAGGATATCCCATTGTAATCCTCAGATCTCCTCTGGATGTCCTGAGGAAGAGTAAATGATAGCCGTATATTAACCTCTGGAGAATCCAGGGAGATCCTGTGGAACATCCTAAGGATTTTTATAGGATATGTTAGGGATATTTTTCGTATGTTTCAAGGAACAAATTTAAAAATTTAAAAATAAATTAAAATTATGTTTTGTTATTTACTGCCAATATTAAAAATCTATTAAAAATAGTTCACCGTTCTTTAATATTTGAGGCTTTCGTGCTGTACATGAATATTTTACCATAGGTTTGGCTCCCGGGTTTGAGTTGTGTAATATTTTCTAAACAATCCAATATCTGAATTCCCTATGTTGGGATTGCATCAGAAATTGAACTGATAGAAAATAATTACATTTGTAATTTCCTGTCAGTTGCTCTTTGCAAGCTTTATATAATTCTCATGACCAAATCTCAAATACGAGTTCGCGTGTCGCATAGCGGTAAACAAACGAACTAGCGGTTGAATACTATTGCTTGTAAAGTTTTTGAAATGTTGCGAACAGTAACATTTCTCATGAAATATTAAATAAATAATAATTTTGGATATATGAAAATGTGCGCATCAAATTCAATTATTAATATTAAACGAAATTAATGTTAACAATTAATTGCACATGTATATGTCCTCTGGAAATCCAAAAGACATCTAATATAATAGACAGGGTAGATATATCCTACGGACATGCAGGGGTTATCCACTGAACATTTATAGGATATTAATACTTATTATAATATTTAAGATTTCTAAATTATATTAAATAGCTGACACAACTAAAAATAATTATGTATGCATATTAAAAATTTTTATAAATATATTTATAATAATATCTTAAAATATCCTACAAATGTCCTAAACCGTCCTGGACATATTTAGGATGATCCTGAGGATGTTTTGTGCTGTCTGGGAAATAGCACGAATTTTTGTAGACAAATTGCAACAGATGAAGTAAATATTGCTCAAAGTGAATTCTCAAATGAACAATGTAATGAAATATTTGATGATATTACTATTAAAATGTCAAATCAACCAGGTTCAACAATGATGAAATATTCAAATCAACGATCTGCATTAACTAATCTTCCAAAGAATATAAAATCGTACGAATTAGACTTATTAATATTTTTCTCCAGATTATACGATATGTCCGAAATTCCACGAATAAAAGTTATACAAATAATAACACACTTTTCAAAAATACTTAAATTATCATTTGGCATATTAGAAAATTATCTTCAACAATTGCAACTAGAAAATGTTTCATCAGAAAAGTTTCGATTTATACTGAATACTATTAAACAATTTACTATGTCTTTAGAGAAATATGAAACTGAACGACGATGTTTTAATGAATTTGAAAAGAGTGATACATTTATACCATCTGAAACTTGCAAAATTGGAGGACGAAAAGAGTATCAAATGCAAAATGATACCGTAATTTATAAAACTATTCCGGTATTTGTTTAGTTTATTCCAATTTCAAAAGTTTTAAAAGCTTTTTTTGAACTTCCTGATATTTTTTCTCGTACACTTAATTACATCAAAGAACTTGAAGACAATGCGAATAAAATAAAGTACAATTTTATGCAAGGATCTCTTTGGGAAAGTAAGAAAATGTTGTTTGGTGATAAAATTGTATTTCCTATAGCTATATATTACGATGATTATAAATCTAACAATCCTTTAGGTAGCCATAAAGGTATAGCCAAATGTGGAGCTGTGTACCTAAGTGTGCTTTGCCTACCTCCGGAATTTCGTTCAAAATTAGACAATATTTTTCTTTTTATTTTATTCAATACATTGGATAGAGAAACTTTTACTAATGAATCAATTTTTTACAAAGCTGTTGATGAGCTTTGTTTGTTGCAACAACAAGGTATAGAAATTCATCATAATGGACAAATTAATCGAGTTTATTTTTCTCTTGAACTTATTCTTGGAGACAACTTAGGTCTACATAGCATTCTTGGTTTTAGTGAGTCTTTTTACGCGAATTACTTTTGTAGATTTTGTTTAACACATCAAAATAATATTAAAAAAGTATCCCAGTAAGCAATTTGATAACAAATTGTTGCCAAATTGGCATCAAATTCGCTCAAAACTTGGTAACAAATCCAGTGCCATCTGTGTCCGCATTAAGCTTGTGTTTTGGTGACAAAGCTTGTTGACATAACCTGACAGCAAATTGACGGCAAAAACCGAGCAAAGCTTGACATGATTTGACGTCAAATTGATGGCAAAAATCGAGCAAGATCTGCGCAAGACAATCTGATAGCAGATTGTCAGCAAAAACCGAACAAATTCTGCAGCTTTTGGCCATTCATATAAAAGTATATATTTAAATAGATTTAAAGCCTTAACTCTAAGTAACAAAATGATGATAAGTTTTGGTCATAAAATGACCATTAGATAATTAGACATTATATAAAATCATATATTAATATGTTAAAATATATAGGTAAATTCAAATAACTTAATTTATAAAATTAAAGATCTTTTTGGACAGAAATTGTTTGAATAAGTGAAAATCGAACAATTTCTGTCCGATTTGCAAAAAATCAATTCAATATCTGAATTTCCTGTATAAGAATTGTGTCAAAAATTGAACTGATAGAAATATATATATTATAATATTATTAGTATTTTGTAGGCTTTATATACACTCATGACAAGAATTTGAATACGGGTATAGATAATGAATAACGCGCCGCATAGCGATAAGCGACTGAACTATTTTATAATACTTTGTAATAAGCTGCAGAATTTGTTCGGTTTTTGCTGCCAATTTGCCATCAGATTGCGCACTCTAGATCCTGCTCAGTTTTTGCCGACAATTTGATGTCAGTCATGTCAGCAAGCTTTGCTCGGTTTCTGCCGCCAATTTGCTGTGTAGTTATGTTAGCAAGCTTTGCTTGATTCTTGCCGGCAATCTGCCAGCTTAATCGGTAATAACAACTCTTGTACCAAATTTGTAGCCTTTTTGCTGACAATAATTTGTAGCAAGCACTTGGCAATATCTGTTAGAACAGACCTGGCTGACTGGGATTGCATGAACGTGATTGTAAATTGAGAGATAGTAAAACTCACAACATACATATAAAACAATGTAATATTTCTAAAAACGGAGTGAAGGAATCGTGTATTTTCAATTCTGTGCCAGGTTACGATTTATTTCAAAATATGAGCGTCGATGTACAACATGACTTTTTAGAAGTCACTTCTTATAAATCATTTTATTAATATTGAAAAAAAATTTACTTTGACGCAATTAAATATTTTAATTCAAAGTTTTCCTTTTGATAAAAATGAAAAAAATAAACCAGTGGAAATTAGTCAGATTCATTTGAAACATAAACGCCTTCAAATGTCATCTGCTGAAATATTAAAACGAATTATTTCTATTGTTACTGCTACAGCGATTCATGTCAATGAACATGATTTATTAGCAACAGAAATACAAGAATATTTACATTTACACGTTGAATTATTTTCGGAAAATTTAAAATTTAAACATCATATTGCTATACATTATCCAGAAAGAATGAGACTATTAGGTCCGTTATGGAACATTAGTTCTATACGTTTTGAGAGCAAACATCGAGAAGGTAAAATTATTGCACATTCTGCTATTAGCAGAGTTAATGTTTGTTACACTGTAGCATTGCGACATCAATTAAAATTAAGTCATCGATTAACAAAAAAAGTAACATGTGCACCGTACGAGATAAGTTCAAAGCATACTGAGAATATTGCGAATATTTTATATTTATCACATAAAATTGATTCGAGTTTCGGTATTGTTCAGACTTTAAAATGGATTAAACGAGGTGATCGTAATATAGAGCGCAATAAAATTCTTATGATTCCATCAAAAAATGGACCTATCTTTCACAAAGTAAGAGATTTAATTTTGCAATCAAATGAAAATATATTAATATTAACAGAAAATTTAAACTCATGTTATTTGGATGAACATTATGAGGCTTATGAAATAATTGATAGTCAAGATTTTCATAGAGATAGTATTCAATTGCAACAAATACTTTCACATACAGTAGTAATTACATGCCAAATTAAATCTTCTAATGGTCACAAATATATATCAAAACTCTGGATATAAGATATATGAAAATTTGGTGTATATAAATTTCACTTCTTTCAACCTTGTTTTATTATTTGGTTCAGATTATTATTTTACATTGTATATTTTTATATTATTGTAAATATACTTATTGTACTTTTATTATTTTTTGTATCTATCATTAATAAATTTTTATTGGATTAAGTGCCCAGACAGCACAAGGATGTCCTTAGGACGTCCAAAGGGCATCCAAGACATACATATAGGATATCCTCAGGATATCCCATTGTAATCCTCAGATCTCCTCTGGATGTCCTGAGAAAGAGTAAATGATAGCCGTATATTAACCTCTGGAGAATCCAGGGAGATCCTGTGGAACATCCTAAGGATTTTTATAGGATATGTTAGGGATATTTTTCGTATGTTTCAAGGAGCAAATTTTAAAATTTAAATATAAATTAAAATTATGTTTTGTTATTTACTGCCAATATGAAAAATCTATTAAAAATAGTTCACCGTTCTTTAATATTTGAGGCTTTCGTGCTGTACATGAATATTTTACCATAGGTTTGGCTCCCGGGTTTGAGTTGTGTAATATTTTCTAAACAATCCAATATCTGAATTCCCTATGTTGGGAT